>NC_143032.1:56527500-56829500 GCF_057628025.1 Oncorhynchus mykiss | reverse complement strand
TAGTGAGGTCATACTACATTTATTTGAGCGTTCTGTTAAAGTTTCTGGCAATGGTTTTATCTAAGGAAGGAAATATATCTACTCTCAAATATATAAAATGGGAAACAATTGGGATTCCATAAGTCAAGATGGAGTCCTTCATTGGGGTCTTGAGAGGCAGTAGGGCTGATTTGGTTAGTTTAATTTTATAGCTTGAGATTATGCTGAATTTATCTATGATCTTCAATGCATTTGAGAGCAATTGAGATACATTGTCTAGATATATAAAATATTGTCTGTGTATAAAGAGATGAAGTGATCTGTAGATTTGAGGGAAATTGGTGTTATTTCCTTCGACTGACGAATTACTTGGGCCAGGGGTTCCATGGATAATAAGAATAGCAAAGGCAAAATTGGATCACCTTGTCTGCTGCTTCTAGCGATTCTGAGTGGAGCAGAGCAGATATTACATGTAATAACTATGGCTGAGGTATTGGGATATAGTATTTTAATCATATTAATGAAATTGGACCAATTCCCCTATTTTCCAAGACTGACCAAGGATATGATCATTCTAGTCTGTCAAAAGTTTTTTCTGCACCGAGAGATAATACAACCCAAGAAGATGTTGTTTCTGATGAAGCACCTAAGATATGTAATAGTCGACTGACGTTGTCTGAGTATAAATGCTTTTTAACAAACCCACATGGACGAATTTGTAAGTCTCGAGGTGGGACGACAAGATTTTAGAAAACAGTTTCATACCTGTGTTTATGAAAGATAGGTGGCGATAGTGACAGGGCTGGCTCTACGGGGTGGCAAAGCTGGACGTGGACCCCCCAGATTGAATTTGTGCCCCAGTTTTGTTTCCCCATAAACATAACAAATGGTATAAGAATTACATTGCCCAGTTTTCACAATGTAGCACCACTGGGCCTGCCAGTAATGTAGACTGGGGCAGAGGCCATGTGCCGGGTGTGCACTCATGATCTGAGGAGGGGGAGGGAGGGGGATGTTATTAGTAATGTTATTTTTAGCGGTTAACAAAAAAATGCTTTCTGATTGGGCACCTTGCCATGCAATGTCACAAGGTACCACCTTCATTACCTTGTTTAGGAAGCTCATTGGATCCCAGGGTGGGGTCAAAGAGAGAAAAAAGTAGTTAACTTTTCTAGACAGCTAATAATAGGCTAGCTAGTAGCTACTAACTTCGTTAAGTTTTGGTATGCTGAATAATAGTAGCTAGTTAGCTAAGCTTTGATCAGCATGGATATCCAAAAATGGCTGTGCATTGCCAAGAGCAAAAAACTGAGGACCACCATGTCGAGACTGAGCGATGCAAAGCTCAACGAGCAGCCTGCTGGTCCAACTACTGAGGTTGAGTGTCTTCCTTCGTTGAGAGAAGAGGAGTCCTTAGTTCTTTTAGAAGGACTTAGTCTTGGTGTGGATTTACAATCAGAGGTGTCCAGTTCTTTATTGAAGCTGGAGAATATTTGATTGATTAATTTGGGTTCTGATAGTAATTCCCTTGTTTCAGATTCAATAGTTGCTATATCAGCTAATTGATTATTACTGTGTAGCTTGTTGGCCAATAAATGACTGGGACGATTACCATGGAAGAAGGAAAAAGGAAACCGCACACTGCTCTTGATAGTATCACTGATCTTTAATAAGCTTACGTATCGGCCTCACTGCCTTCGTCCGAGCTTTTGTGTTCGACTGTTGCCATGCACCTGCAAAAAAGATTGCTCAGATGTGTGAGTGCCTTTTGAATTACGATTACCATGGAAGTAATGGTTGAATCTTACTCGATTGATGGCAAATTCTGCTATCTGTCTTATCAATAAATTAAGTTCTGTCTTGACTTTGGAAAAAGTAATAGCTACCTGGTCTGAAAATGTTTGTTGAGAACGCCCTAAGACAGTTGACAACATTTCCAAATCTGATATCTTCTTGAATTGTCACACCCTGATCTGTCTCACCTGTCTTTGTGATTGTCTCCACCTCCTTCCAGGAGAATTGTAATTATTCGCCTACCTCCTCATGCCTTTTGCACACAATGTATATAGACTCTGTTTTTTTTCTTTTTTTTCTACTGTGTTATTGACTTGTTAATTGTTTACTCCATGTGTAACTCTGTGTTGTCTGTTCACACTGCTATGCTTTATCTTGGCCAGGTCGCAGTTGTAAATGAGAACTTGTTCTCAACTAGCCTACCTGGTTAAATAAAGGTGAAATAAAAAAATAAAAATAAAAAGGTGTTGCCCATCTTCCCCATTATCCCGTTTATTTATTCCCGTCTTCTTGTTTGTTTGTTTATCAAACCTACCAGCGTTTTCCCGCTTGCTCCTGTCTTATCTATAGTTCCTGTTTTTCTAGTTTGCCTTTCTGCCTGCCCTGATCCTGAGCCTGTCTGCCGTCCTGTACCTTTGCCCCAATACTCTGGATTAACGACCTCTGCCTGACCTGACGCTGTGCCTGCCTGCCGTCCTGTACCTTTGCCTGCCCGTGTTCGATTTCATAAACTTTTGTTACTTCGACACTGTCTGCACCTGGGTCTTACCTTCAAATCTGATATTAATTGTGATTTATTCAACCCAGATGCAAATGCAGTTGCATTATTGTTAATTAAACATGTGGTGGAATCCCATATAATCCGGGGATCACCGACTGAATATTTGTAGATCTTTATGAATGTAGGATTTTAGTAATGAAACTTTAAAACACCATATTGTGCCTCTTTTAGGAGTTGGCAGTAATAAGCTCATATGTAGAATTTCTATTTTCATAATGAAAGAAAATATAGGTGTAGATAATAGTATGAAATCGATTAGTGATAATGATTTATGCTTGTTTGAGTAAAAAGTATACTATTTTGCTTTAGGCTTACGTGCTCACAGGGCATAAATTAAGTTGTAGTCAGAGAGTGTATGTTGGAGAGTATATGCTTGGTTGCATGTGGATTGTAGTTAGTCTTATTAGATGTATACCTCATGTCCAAAATGGCATTCGTCTTTCCCAATAACCAGATGGAATTCAGTTAATTCTAACAATATGCTGTTCAGAGAATACAAACATTTCAGATCATATAAATTTGGAGTGTCCACATTAATAAAGGCAATTTTCTTTCCATTATGGATACATTTAACACCAGAACTGCAAAAGCAGTCATGATTATTTTATTTGTATTACTCTACCATTTAAAAAAAATCATGCCTCCCCCTGTCCTTGATGTTTCCTCAATTCTATATTACACACTGTCATTGTTAGAATCTTAACATGACAAACAGAACTGGAGTTATAATCAGTTTCAGGAGGGCATGTCATTTTTTGGTTTCCCCCCATTGACCTTGACCGCTCCTTCTCCTGACATTTGAAAGAGCCGTGCCCAGTTGATAATCAACCTGATAATTGCCTCAAAACTGAACCTAAACTATAACAAAACTACCTTCACACATATAACAACAGATTAAATGAATGAAGTAGTAGAAGGGTGAGTTGATGAGCAAGGGGAAGCGAATGATGCATAATTATGTAATCACCAATTGTGAATGAAGAACAGCAGTCCAGGCAGTCTTATTAGTTTTCTCTGGCCTACTTGGAGTACACAGTGAGAGTGTGTGTAATTTGCAAAATGATGGTGGTGGCGAAGGAATTGATGATTATTCTTCGGATTCCGAGCTTCAGCCTACACCTCTGAGGCCTATTGCACAAAAAAGCCGACCGGGCTCCCACCAAATGAAATGGTGAGACAGGAGCGAGGAAGAGACAGCGCCATTTGGATAGAACAAGCCGGTGACAATGCTACGGGACGATTATCAGCACAACATGTATGGGATACCTTTCTTTGGAGAAACCATGTGTCGTGTCTTTGGCTTTGCCGGATTAAGTGATATGACATACTATTCTATAAAATCCTTTCTCTGTAATTAATATTACCTGATTGAGCTAATCATGTAAATGTAATTAACTAGAGAGTCGGGGCACCACAAAATAATATTTATAGAGCTGTTATCTTCCGAATAAACTCTTAAAGACCTAGTAATATTTGACATCAATAGCAGTCAATATTAATCGTCACCTTAATTCAGTCTCATCTGAAAGTTGTAAATTCTTGGTTATCTTCACGAACCCTGGCTAACAAGTTGAATCAGCAATACAAAATTGGGTTTAATTATTTATTTACTAAATACCTAACTAATCACACAGAATTACATATACCTAGAATGAATTATACCTTGATTACAAATTACGTCATAAAGGAAAACATCCCTAGCGGGCGGAACAGATATGACAGATGGTTACACAAAAGAAAAGGGGCTGGGTTTGAGTGAAAGAGCGAGAAGACTGAGGGACAAAGGGAGAAGCTGTGCTATCGTAAATACAGTATCTTATGCATTCTAAATTACCGCCCATTTGGAAAAGGAAAATGCAATAAATATTTACTCTGAGCTGCGCTTCGGTAGGTTGGTGGTAGATGGAAGGCCATGTTGCCAAACCGAGTCCTTTGTCCTTTGAAGAATGTCTCTGGTGGTCAATTGGATACGTTGTAGTAAAGTCGTTGTGTGATAGACGGGATTCTCTGTCTTTCCTAGCCCGCATTTGCAGCTGCTGTTGCTAACTCAACGGCTAGGAGGTATTACTTCTTTAGTGAATAAGAGTTAGTGAATAAGAGTTCAAAGTTCATACCATTCGCAACCAAAGCTCACGCTGAGGTTGGCTTAGTTCTGTAGTTGACATGTTAGTCCTTTTAACGCAGAGGCTGCAGACCTCACGTACTTGGAACAGGAGGTTACATTTTCGTCAAGGCTTTATATAGTGGAGCGAAAATCGGCGGGCCACTGATTGAGCAGAGCCCTATGTCATGTACTGTCATGTTGTGTCTTGTTTCTGTCCTTTCCCTTCACCCTGTCTCCCTCTGCTGGTCGTTGTTAGGTTACCTTTTCTCCCCCTCTTTTCCCCAGCTGTGCCTTGTCTCCTCCTAACTACCTCGTCACCCCTTTTCCCACCTGTTCCCTTTTTCCCTCTGATTAGGTCTCTATATCTCTCTCTGTTCCTGCTCCTGTCCTTGTCGGATTCTTGTTTGTGTTGTTCATGCCGGAACCAGACTATCGTCATGTTTGCTGCAACCTTGTCCTGTCCTGTCGGAACCTGCCGGTCCATCTGAGCCTACGTTTTGTTTTGTTATTAAAGAAGCTCTGTTTACGTTAATTCGCTTTTGGGTCCTCATTCACGCACCGTAACAGAAGAATCCGACCAAGAATGGACCCAGCGACTTCGGATCCTCTCCACTCAGCCGTCGAGATCCAGGGAGCGATGCTAGGCAGACACAAGCAGGAATTGTCTGCTGCTCGGCATGCCGTTGAGACCCTGGCCACCCAAGTCTCCAACCTCACAGAACAGGTTCACCATCTCCGCCTCGATCCACCGGCCACTTCCAGGGCTTTCGAATCTCCGGAGCCCAGAATCAATAACCCGCCGTGTTACTCTGGGGAGCCCACTGAATGCCGCTCGTTCCTCACCCAGTGTGATATTGTGTTTTCTCTCCAGCCCAACACTTACTCCAGGAGCACTGCTCGTGTCGCCTACGTCATATCTCTCCTTACTGGACGGGCTCGTGAGTGGGGCACGGCAATCTGGGAGGCAAGGGCTGAGTGTACTAACCAGTATCAGGACTTTAAGGAGGAGATGATACGGGTTTTTGATCGATCTGTTTTTGGGGAGGAGGCTTCCAGGGCCCTGTCTTCCCTATGTCAGGGTAATCGATCCATAACAGACTACTCTATTGAGTTTCGCACTCTTGCTGCCTCCAGTGGCTGGAACGAGCCGGCTTTGCTCGCTCGTTTTCTGGAGGGTCTCCGCGCAGAGGTAAAGGATGAGATTCTCTCCCGGGAGGTTCCTTCCAGCGTGGATTCCTTGATTGAACTCACTATTCGCATTGAGCGACGGGTTGATCTTCGTCACCGAGCTCGTGGAAAGGAGCTCGCGTTCTCCGTTGCCCCCCTCTCCGCATCACTACCATCTTCCTCTGCCGGCTCGGGTGCTGAGCCTATGCAGCTGGGAGGTATCCGCATCTCGACTAAGGAGAGGGAACGGAGAATCACCAACCGCCTCTGTCTCTATTGCGGTTCTGCTGGTCATTTTGTCACTTCATGTCCAGTAAAAGCCAGAGCTCATCAGTAAGCGGAGGGCTACTGGTGAGCGCTACTACTCCTGTCTCTCCTTCAAGATCCTGCACTACCTTGTCGGTCCATCTACGCTGGACCGGTTCGTCAGCTTCCTGCAGTGCCTTAATAGACTCTGGGGCGGAGGGCTGTTTTATGGACGAGACCTGGGCTCGGGAACATGACATTCCTCTCAGACAGTTAAGGGAGTCCACGGCCTTGTTCGCCCTGGATGGTAGTCCTCTCCCCAGGATTCAGCGTGAGACGCTACCTTTAACCCTCACTGTTTCTGGTAATCATAGCGAAACCATTTCTTTTTTAATTTTTCGTTCACCTTTTACACCTGTTGTTTTGGGCCATCCCTGGCTAGTTTGTCATAATCCTTCCATTAATTGGTCTAGTAATTCTATCCTCTCCTGGAACGTCTCTTGTCATGTGAAATGTTTAATGTCTGCTATCCCTCCTGTTTCCTCTGTCTCTTCTTCACAGGAGGAGCCTGGTGATTTGACAGGGGTGCCGGAGGAATATCACGATCTGCGCACGGTGTTCAGTCGGTCCAGGGCCACCTCTCTTCCTCCACACCGGTCGTATGATTGTAGTATTGATCTCCTTCCGGGAACCACTCCCCCCCGGGGTAGACTATACTCTCTGTCGGCTCCCGAACGTAAGGCTCTCGAAGATTATTTGTCTGTAGCTCTTGCCGCCGGTACCATAGTCCCCTCCTCCTCTCCCGCCGGAGCGGGGTTTTTTTTTGTTAAGAAGAAGGACGGGTCCCTGCGCCCCTGCATAGATTATCGAGGGCTGAATGACATAACAGTGAAGAATCGTTATCCGCTTCCTCTTATGTCTTCAGCCTTCGAGATCCTGCAGGGAGCCAGGTTTTTCACTAAGTTGGACCTTCGTAACGCTTACCATCTCGTGCGCATCAGGGAGGGGGACGAGTGGAAGACGGCGTTTAACACTCCGTTAGGGCACTTTGAATACCGGGTTCTTCCTTTCGGCCTCGCTAACGCTCCAGCTGTCTTTCAGGCATTAGTCAATGATGTCCTGAGAGACATGCTGAACATCTTTGTTTTCGTTTACCTTGACGATATCCTGATTTTTTCACCGTCACTCCAGATTCATGTTCAGCACGTTCGACGTGTCCTCCAGCGCCTTTTAGAGAATTGTCTTTTTGTGAAGGCTGAGAAGTGCTCTTTTCATGCTTCCTCCGTCACATTTCTCGGTTCTGTTATTTCCGCTGAAGGCATTAAGATGGATCCCGCTAAGGTCCAAGCTGTCATTGATTGGCCCGTCCCTAAGTCACGCGTCGAGTTGCAGCGCTTTCTCGGCTTCGCAAACTTCTATCGTCGTTTCATCCGTAATTTCGGTCAGGTGGCAGCCCCTCTCACAGCCCTTACTTCTGTCAAGACGTGCTTTAAGTGGTCCGTTTCCGCCCAGGGAGCTTTTGATCTCCTCAAGAATCGTTTTACATCCGCACCTATCCTTGTTACACCTGACGTCTCTAGACAGTTCATTGTCGAGGTTGACGCGTCAGAGGTGGGCGTGGGAGCCATTCTTTCTCAGCGCTCCTTCTCTGACGACAAGGTCCACCCTTGCTCGTATTTTTCTCATCGCCTGTCGCCGTCGGAACGTAACTATGATGTGGGAAACCGCGAACTGCTCGCCATCCGCTTAGCCCTAGGCAAATGGCGACAGTGGTTGGAGGGGGCGACCGTTCCTTTTGTCGTTTGGACTGACCATAGGAACCTTGAGTACATCCGTTCTGCCAAACGACTTAATGCGCGTCAGGCGCGCTGGGCGCTGTTTTTCGCTCGTTTCGAGTTCGTGATTTCTTATCGTCCGGGCTCTAAGAACACCAAGCCTGATGCTTTATCTCGTCTCTTCAGTTCTTCAGTAGCCTCCACTGACCCCGAGGGGATTCTCCCTGAGGGGCGTGTTGTCGGGTTGACTGTCTGGGGAATTGAGAGGCAGGTAAAGCAAGCACTCACTCAAACTCCGTCGCCGCGCGCTTGTCCCAGGAACCTTCTTTTCGTTCCTGTTCCTACTCGTCTGGCCGTTCTTCAGTGGGCTCACTCTGCCAAGTTAGCCGGCCACCCTGGCGTTCGGGGTACGCTTGCTTCCATTCGCCAGCGCTTTTGGTGGCCCACCCGGGAGCATGACACGCGTCGCTTCGTGGCTGCTTGTTCGGTCTGCGCGCAGACTAAGTCCGGTAACTCTCCTCCTGCCGGCCGGCTCAGGCCGCTTCCCATTCCCTCTCGACCGTGGTCTCACATCGCCTTAGATTTTGTCACCGGACTGCCTTCGTCAGCGGGGAAGACTGTTATTCTTACGGTTGTCGACAGGTTCTCTAAGGCGGCTCATTTTATTCCCCTTGCTAAGCTTCCTTCTGCTAAAGAGACGGCACAAATCATCATCGAGAATGTTTTCAGAATTCATGGCCTTCCGTCAGACGTCGTTTCGGACAGAGGTCCGCAATTCACGTCTCAATTTTGGAGGGAGTTTTGCCGTTTGATTGGGGCTTCCGTCAGTCTCTCTTCCGGCTTTCACCCCCAGTCTAACGGTCAAGCAGAACGGGCCAATCAGACTATTGGTCGCATCTTACGCAGTCTTTCTTTTCGCAACCCTGCGTCTTGGTCAGAACAGCTCCCCTGGGCAGAATACGCCCACAACTCGCTTCCTTCGTCTGCGACCGGGCTATCTCCTTTTCAGAGTAGCCTCGGGTACCAGCCTCCGCTGTTCTCATCTCAGTTCGCCGAGTCCAGCGTCCCCTCCGCTCAGGCTTTTGTCCAACGTTGCGAGCGCACCTGGAAGAGGGTCAGGTCTGCACTTTGCCGTTATAGGGCGCAGACTGTGAGGGCTGCTAATAAGCGTAGAACTAAGAGTCCTAGATATTGTCGCGGTCAGAGAGTTTGGCTCTCCACTCAGAACCTTCCCCTTAAGACCACTTCTCGCAAGTTGACCCCGCGGTTCATTGGTCCGTTCCGTATTTCTCAGGTCATTAATCCTGTCGCAGTTCGACTTCTTCTTCCGCGATACCTTCGTCGCGTCCACCCGGTCTTCCATGTCTCCTGTATCAAGCCCGTTCTTCGCGCCCCCGCTCGTCTTCCCCCCCCCCCCCCCATCCTTGTCGAGGGCGCACCCATCTACAGGGTCCGTAGGATTTTGGACATGCGTCCTCGGGGCCGTGGTCATCAGTACCTAGTAGATTGGGAGGGGTACGGTCCTGAGGAGAGGAGTTGGGTTCCCTCTCGGGACGTGCTGGACCGTGCGCTGATCGATGATTTCCTCCGTTGCCGCCAGGTTTCCTCCTCGAGTGCGCCAGGAGGCGCTCGGTGAGTGGGGGGGTACTGTCATGTACTGTCATGTTGTGTCTTGTTTCTGTCCTTTCCCTTCACCCTGTCTCCCTCTGCTGGTCGTTGTTAGGTTACCTTTTCTCCCCCTCTTTTCCCCAGCTGTGCCTTGTCTCCTCCTAACTACCTCGTCACCCCTTTTCCCACCTGTTCCCTTTTTCCCTCTGATTAGGTCTCTATATCTCTCTCTGTTCCTGCTCCTGTCCTTGTCGGATTCTTGTTTGTGTTGTTCATGCCGGAACCAGACTATCGTCATGTTTGCTGCAACCTTGTCCTGTCCTGTCGGAACCTGCCGGTCCATCTGAGCCTACGTTTTGTTTTGTTATTAAAGAAGCTCTGTTTACGTTAATTCGCTTTTGGGTCCTCATTCACGCACCGTAACACCCTAACCTTATGAAAACCCAAATCTCTCATTTGGAAGCTAAAATTACATTTAATCTCTTCACCAATAATTTTATATTCAAACATTTAAATTGAACAACAATTCCATGTGACTCCAATAACTACAATGTGTAGACTTTCCACTGTAGAGTTTATGTCATCCTATCATTGATGAGAATGTCCCAGATGACAACCGAACTGACATCATATTCATTAAGTACCACCGCATATGCTCAATTGGTCGGATTACCAGAATATAGTTCATTTCCCCCCACCTTCTGATGTTCCCAGAATCTCTATGTTAACCAAGAGGTTTTCAAATTTCACATCAGTAGGGTAGAGAGAGGAAAAAGGGGGGAAGAGGTATTAATGACTGTCATAAACCTCCCCCCAGGCCAACGTCATGACACATGTCACTGGATCGCTTCAGAGAGATCATGCGTTACCTCCATTTTGATGACAAAGAAACTAGAAGGTGACGCCTGGAAACAGACAAATTTGCCAGGGTTCTGACATTTGGAACACGTTTTTATAGAATAGCAAGCACTGACAATAATGGACTATGTTTGACTGCTGTCATATTGACACTTATATTCACTATAATGCCATTATTGCTTTTGTGCTGATTTTCATTATTTATCAAGCACAATTGGTGCTTATAATGATATTTAGGCTACTGGTGTTTTCATCATTTGACACACATATGCTTTCTGTTACATAGTTGTAAAGAAGGCATTCCATGAATAAAATTTATTGAATGTTGGTGTTTTTGTTTTTACATATAGATTACAGTAACATAAACGAATGGAAAGGCTATTGTGTTATAACATTTTTAAAAACTTCATAAACACAACCAAATGATTTTTTTTGCAATAGCGTATATGAAATTAATGAATTACACCGTTAAGAATTGCTGCAGTCGGAATGAATGCTCATTAACTTGAAGGGGGGGAGGCGTCCCTTAAGGCCCAGCAGTTCTAGTGTTAAGGGAAGAGATTCTGCCTTCTTCGTCTTAGCCTTTACCCAGCATGGTAATTCACAGTTTCTTATGTGTCATTATGATTACGCCTTAAGTTTTGTTTGGGGTTGATGAAACAGCGCCCAGTTTGTACAAATGGTTCTCTGTTTTATGTGAGTTATTTTGGAGCAGGTGTGTTTCTTGGAGCATTGCTATATCAATATGGTTTCTTGCTGGGATATTAAGACAGCTGGAACTTTTAATAGGATAATTTAGGCCTTTCAATTCCAGAAGAGAATAGCTACCATTGCCATTGTTTTAATTATTAATTATTATTAATTATTAATTATGTAATTGTTATCGTTTGTGTCAATAAGCCCATGGATGTGAAACAAAAAGTAGGAACCACAGGGAAACCCACCCTTTGGTCGTTCCCCACCAGAACCGCCCCCCCCCCCCCCCCCCCCCCCCCGTGACCCATTCCCCCTTCCCATTCCGACACCCCCCTTCCCTAGCTCCCCCCTCCCTAGCTACCAATCCTCTTTTCTAACCCCTGCCCCCTCCCTAGTCCCAAGCCCTCCCTCCCTGCCCCCCCCCCCCCCCCCTGCACTATCTTTACAGGGTTTCTGACCTTTAATTGTAAGTTTGCAGACTTGATGAATAAGGGTAGGAAATGAATTTGAAAAAAGTAGGCTAAATATAATAACAGAAACGCAAGCCTTAAACAGTCAAACAGGATGTCTGTAGGAGCAAGAGCTCCTGGTCCATTATCATTAGCAAAATGGTATAAATTATCCTAAACATAATGTACCCTCAATTTGTATTAGACATGTATGTGCTCAATAATATGTAAAAAAAAAATGAAAAAAATATGAGGGTATGTGCAAGAAATGCAGTCTATAATCTAGATCTTCACTATAATCAATCATGACCTATAGGCCAAGTCTTCACTGGGATATAAATTCAGCAGCGTAAACGGAGGGGGACAGCCATCAACAGGAAGAAAAAACTAAAAGGAATTGTGTGGTAGCCCATGGGACTGGCCATCTATCCTAAACAGTTTAGCCAATACGGGTGCAATGTGCTGTAGCCCCACAAGGAAGCAACCCCAGTCTGTATGAGACTTCAATATATTGTCCATTGTCATTGGCGTCGTTGTCTAAATGTCCTGGACCATAGGCAATATAATATTCACGAAGTCCAATGGTCAGAAATAATAATAGTGTTCCTTTTACCCAATTGAGGGGGTGTCCTCATCATTGACTTATGCTGAGGGCAGCATCACAGACATGACTGCGTTATTGCGTATGGATAGCATACCTGAATATTGAGCTAGTCAAGTTGGTGTTAGCCTAGATCTGTCGGCTCTTGCCTTGTCTGTTGGGCTTGAGGTGCTTCTCCAAGAAGTCTTGTGCCTCATTGGCAGTGGAAAAGGTGTGTGTTGTATTCTGGAAGCTCAAGATGAGTTTTGCCAGGTACATGAAGCCGCATCACAGGTTTAGCTTGCGTAGCTGGGATCTCATCTCATTATAGGCACTCAGATCTGGGTAGATGTTGAACATCTTCTCTACGAGGCAAACAATTTGCTGTTTGACTTCAAAACTGTACACTGAGATCCATTCCGAGGAGGACCTGTGCTGTGTGCAATGTTTATCACCGGTATGGGACCCAGCTTGTTCTGATTAAAGAGTTCATAGAAAAGATTGCTCATGAAGGAATTTGGGTTGCCCGCTTCCACACCAGTTTCAAGTCCTGTGATCCACACATTCAATTTACAGGAATGATTTTCGAGTGATTCTGTTTTCTTTTTTAGGAGATTGATTTCCTCTTCTAGTTTAGTTAACGCTGTTTCCAAGTCATGGAGTCGCCCCTCTGTCACATTAGCTGCTGTCTCCAAACTTTCCACTTTAGTTGAGTAGGCATTCACTTTAGAAGTGAGCAGTGCAAGAGATTCAGTTATTGGTTTTCATTTCAAGTCGAAGGGAGAGGTACAATCACTTGGATAGTGGTGGCCAACTCTTTCTGTTGTCGGGTGTTGAGACACGCCATGTTCCCACAGGTGAATTACGAACCAATTGAATATGCCAGCTGCTGGAGCAAAATAGACCTGCTATTGTTCCTTGTAATACAGTGGACGCCCCAGAACCTTAATGTGATGTTATACTGTGTGTTGCCAATTATTTGAAATTAAGTTATTTTGCTAAAGAAAGCCATGAAAAAGCCATGTATTTCAATGTATGCCACCGGAACCGGAACACAACTAGCTGGGTTTCTAAAATAAATCTAAGACTTGATATGGTACAAATTGAATGGAATGCTAGGCTGGCAGAGAAAGGACCTCAGTGTGGTGGTAGTGATGGTAAGGGTCACAGAGGTGGAGGTGCGGTTAGCTGTTTTTGCTTGGCTTTTTGTGGTGTCTGTGAGTTGATGAATGGCGATGGGTAGTGCCAGTAGCGTTATCTGTAGAAGTAGCTTATTCTGTGCTGCCATGCATGATTGATGATAAGAGGGCACTCTCTGACTTCACCATTTGCCATGGCCTCCCACTCCTTTCCATAGTGTCTAAGAAGGGTTGTGGGGGCAACCATTTGACAAAGCAACTGCACCAATCTGGCTAAATGTAGATCTACCTACAGGAGTCTACCATCTAGACCATGGATGGGCAACTGGCAGCCCCCCTTTTATTTTAGGAACTCAACTTACTGTTGAGTGTTAGAATTAGTATAACACATAACATGCAATTTTGAAACGTGTTTGTGCATCAGCAGTTTTTCTGTTATGTCAGTCACTGACAATTATTTCATAAATTCTTCGCTACTTCGCTATCCGAGACTTAACAACAATTTCAAACTTTAGTTTTAAATACATCACTGATGCTAACTTGTGTTGTCCTCGTTGGCTTGTCAAAAACACATAATATAAGTGCGATTTTCTCCACAACTTCTGAACTCTGTTAAAAAAAGGCCAGCCTGAGCCATCTCAACAGAAATTGGTTCTCACCTACACCACCTGCAAATCACCTTCCACACCTCTGCCCTATTCCTAACCAATCAGGGTGCTTGGATGCATGGTAGTACCCCTCCTCCTTCCACTTCATACAAAAATGACAGAAAGTGGGCGGGCGCAGCGAGCAGAGCGAAGCAGACAGAGAGGACGGGACTGGGAGCGGGTTGCAACCAACAGACATCGTTGCAGATTCTATCTTGGCTGGATGTGTGTTTAGGAGCTAGCAATATTTTATACGTCTCTGCTACTTCATATTAATTAATCCCGTCAGTTATATTTAGTATTTACATTGGTAATACCATCAATAGCAAGCCAGAGTGGTGTACTACGACACAAGATAGAGGACTTAGTGAGCTAACTTTGGTCAACTATTGAGTTCAATCCGGGAAAACCTTTGACAGGAAAGGTGCTTCCCTTTTAGCCAGGTTCATTTCTAGGGCAACAAATCCTTCAGAATTCCACTTTATCCTGTTTGAACTGCGAGTTGAGGACCAATCAAATCAGATTCTCTCCCTCTCGCAAAGTGCGTCATCATCCCCTTCTTTCTCTGGACCATATTTGAGGAAGATGAATGATTTAAATATCTATGTTTTAAATGTAATTTTCAAATACATATCACACTACACATTTAGTAAAGACTGATTACTTTTGAAACTTTGCACGCAGTGAGCTTCTGTATGACTCGATACAAATATGTTCGTGGGAGGAAAAGGTGCTCATACATTGATAAGCACAACAAAGCACACCAGAGACGGAATTAACGACACACATAATACAAGAAAGATGGAGCACTTCCAGACTATTTCCCAACGTAGCCTGCTGAAATTGCAGGATAACTTTTCAAGAATGTCGATTTCATCAACATTTTTATGTGGTGCCTACTCACCCATGGATGACGGTTATAGCGTTGTCTCAATGAAGAATTTGCCGTTGGACTAGCCATGTGCAACATGCAAGCACAGTTACAACCCTGCTGGAGTTAGCAGAAGATGCAGGATCAATATTCACCTTTTGCAACATGGATGAAGCCTGAGCTGGAATGTTATGCTAACTGAAGCTGGCTAGCTTTAGAAAATCCTGAGTAGATCTGGGTAGTGTCACAGTATAACACTCAGGTTTGCTGGCAACTTGGATAACAACAATAACAGTTGAAGTGGGAAGATTACATACACTTAGGTTGGAGGCATTAAAACTTGTTTTTCAAACACTCCACAAATGTCTTACTAACAAACTAAAGTTTTGGCAAGTTTGTTAGGACATGTTCTTTGTGCATGACACAAGTAATTTGCCAACAATTGTTTACAGACAGATTATTTCACTTATAATTCACTGTATCACAATTCCATTTGGTCGGAAGTTTACATACACTAAGTTGACTGTGCCTGCTTGGAAAATTCCAGAAAATGGTGTCATGGCTTTAGAAGCTTCTGATAGGCTAATTAACATAATTTGAGTCAGTGGATGTATTTCAAGGCCTACCTTCAAACTCAGTGCCTCTTTGCTTGACATCATGGGAAAATTAAAAAAAATCAGCCAAGACCTCAGAATAAAAATTATAGACCTCCACAAGTCTGGTTCATCCTTGGGAGCAATTTCCAAACACCTGAAGGTACCACGTTCATTTGTTCAAACAATAGTACGCAAGTATAAACACCATGGACCCACGCAGCCATCATACTGCTCAGGAAGGAGATGCTTTCTGTCTCTTAGAGATGAATGTACTTTGGTGTGAAAAGTGCTAATCAATCCCAGAACAACAGCAAAGGACCTTTTGAAGATGCTGGAGGAAACAGGTACAAAAGTATCTATGTCCACAGTAAAACAAGTCCTATATTGACATAACCTGAAAGGCAGCACAGCAAGGAAGAAGCCACTGCTCCAAAACCGCCATAAAAAAAGCCAGACTATGGTTTGCAACTGCACATGGAGACAAAGATCATACTTTCTGGAGAAATGTCCTCTGGTCTGATGAAACAAAAATAGAACTGTTTGGCAGGAAAAATGGGGGAGGCTTGCAAGCTGAAGAACACCATCCCAACTGTGAAGCACGTGGGTGGCAGCATCATGTTGTGGGGGTGCTTTGCTACAGGAGGGACTGGTGCACTTCACAAAATAGATAGCTTCATGAGGATGGAAAATGCTACAGGAGGGACTGGTGCACTTCACAAAATAGATAGCGTCATGAGGATGGAAAATTATGTGGATATATTGAAGCAACATCTCAAGACATCAGTCAGTAAGTTAAAGCTTGGTCACAAATGGGTCTTCCAAATGGACAATGACCCCAAGCATACTTCCAAAGTTGTGGCAAAATGGCTTAAGGACAACAAAGTCAAGGTATTGGAGTGGCCATCACAAAGCCCAGCCCTCAATCCCATAGAACATTTGAGGGCAGAACTGAAAAGGTGTGTGCAAGCAAGGAGGCCTACAAACCTGATTCAGTTACACCAGCTCTGTCAGGGGGAATGGGCCAAAATTCACACAACTTATTGTGGAAAGCTTGTGGAAGGCAACCCAAAACATTTGACCCAAGTTTAACAATTTCAAGGCAAAGCTACTAATTGAGTGTATGTAAACTTCTGACACACTGGGAATGTGATGAAATAAATAATAGCTGAAATAAACTATTATTCTGACATTTCACATTCTTAAAATAAAGTGGTGATCCTTACTGACCTAGACAGGGAATTTTAATTGGATTAAATGTCGAGTTTAAATCTATTTGGCTACGGTGTATTTAAACTTCCGACTTCAACTGTAAATTCACTTTTGTGCACGCTTGAAAATGTAGTTTTTTTCCCTACAACTTAGGCCATACAAATTGTATTAAATGTTTAAGGGATTAAAAAAAATTTAAGTGAGAAAGTGAGGCAATGGCGAGCCAATAAAATGTATTGATAAAAAATTAGACCCCCTTGTTAAAATATCAAGAGATTTTTATGGAAGCCCGTTTCCGACATAATTTTGTTTAAAATGTCGATCCTATCTCGAAATTTCGAGATACATAAATATACATTTCGAGATACTATCTAGAAATATGCAATTAGAGATATGCAATTAATTGAGAAACGCAATTAAACATGTTGACACACTAACTCAAAATTTGGAGGCACATAAAACAATCAGACAACAACTGTGATTGGACAATATAACTAACTGGGCTGAGCTTGCTTTATGCAGGGTTTCATCGTGTAGGCCTATGCATCTGTAATTAAAAAGTTACTCACACAGTATGTCATCACTATTCTGTTGATTGATTAATTCCAGTCAATCATTTTGGATTGAAATGGTCTAGATTGCATAGCCACCCAATGTGTGAATATAAGGACTTACCTTGAAGTAAAACATCCATTTTAATCTCCCCCTCTTTCAACATCGGCAACAACACCTCCAATGACAGTTGTGGCTTTTGCTTTGATTGTATGCTAGCAGGATAATCCATATCGCCAATCATCTTTGCTGACAGTGTTGTTGTGTTTCCATAAGTAATACATTGGTCTAATTTAGCATGTATGGTAAAGCCTCACCCCTTTGCCACCTCTTTCAATTGATATGAGTTCGGGAAAAAAACTGAGTGAGGACATTTTAATTGTTTTGTGTGACTGCAATCTAATTGAGCTGAGTGTCAAAGCGGACTGAGCGTTCACTGCCGGCGTGCCCAGCTTCAGCTGGGTCATTATCATTCAAAATGAGGCATTATAAAATACACGGAACAAAAATATAAATGGAAAGTGTTGGTCCCATGTTTCATGAGCTGAAATATAAGATCCCAGAAATGTTTTGTATGTGCAAAAAGCTTGTTTCTCTCAATTATGTGCACAAATTTGTTTACATCCCTGTTGGTGAGCATTTCTCTTTTATTAAAGGTATTGTGACCAACTGATGTATATCTGTATTCCCAGTCATGTGAAATCCATAGATTAGGGCCTGATTAATTTATTTCAATTGACTGATTTCCTTATATGAACTGTAACTCAGTAAAATCTTAGAAATGTTGTGTTGATATTGTTGTTCAGTGTAAATTACACAGGCGCCTAACATGCAAGCCCTTAGTGTGCCTTTCTCCATGTCTCGGGAAGACAAGTTGGAGTTGTCACTGGATAGATATTAAACATATTAGCTAACCACATCATGATATGATATAGCAATCTGATGTTGATGCATTGCAACCCCTGCACATCTAGTTGGGCAGGAACTCGAACCACTAACCACTATAATTCTATAATTTATCTTCTTAAAATCTGTTTTTAAACCTAACCTTAACCACACTGCCCAGTGAACAAATGAAAAAAAAATAATGATTTTCAGGTCTGTTTGAGATTTGAAAAGACGTCTTTTTGAGGTCGTTGTTTCAACGGTTCCATTTCAACCTAATTTCAACATGTGATTTTGACTGTATTTATGTTCTGTATCAGCCCCCACCCCATCCCAACCAACTACATGTAGGTAACAATCTATACTGAACAAAAATATAAACACAACATATAAAGTGTTGGTCCCGTGTTTCATGACCTTAAATTAAATATCCTAGAAATTGTCCAAACAGCACAAAAAATGTATTACGTCCATCACCCATTTCATATGATTTGTTAAGAATTTCATTGTTGTTGTTTCTACTACAGTGCCTTGCGAAAGTATTCGGCCCCCTTGAACTTTGCGACCTTTTGCCACATTTCAGGCTTCAAACATAAAGATATAAAACTGTATTTTTTTGTGAAGAATCAACAACAAGTGGGACACAATCATGAAGTGGAACGACATTTATTGGATATTTCAAACTTTTTTAACAAATCAAAAACTGAAAAATTGGGCGTGCAAAATTATTCAGCCCCCTTAAGTTAATACTTTGTAGCGCCACCTTTTGCTGCGATTATAGCTGTAAGTCGCTTGGGGTATGTCTCTATCAGTTTTGCACATCGAGAGACTGACATTTTTTCCCATTCCTCCTTGCAAAACAGCTCGAGCTCAGTGAGGTTGGATGGAGAGCATTTGTGAACAGCAGTTCTTTCCACAGATTCTCGATTGGATTCAGGTCTGGACTTTGACTTGGCCATTCTAACACCTGGATATGTTTATTTTTGAACCATTCCATTGTAGATTTTGCTTTATGTTTTGGATCATTGTCTTGTTGGAAGACACATCTCCGTCCCAGTCTCAGGTCTTTTGCAGACTCCATCAGGTTTTCTTCCAGAATGGTCCTGTATTTGGCTCCATCCATCTTCCCATCAATTTTAACCATCTTCCCTGTCCCTGCTGAAGAAAAGCAGGCCCAAACCATGATGCTGCCACCACCATGTTTGACAGTGGGGATGGTGTGTTCAGCTGTGTTGCTTTTACGCCAAACATAACGTTTTGCATTGTTGCCAAAAAGTTCAATTTTGGTTTCATCTGACCAGAGCACCTTCTTCCACATGTTTGGTGTGTCTCCCAGGTGGCTTGTGGCAAACTTTAAACAACACTTTTTATGGATATCTTTAAGAAATGGCTTTCTTCTTGCCACTCTTCCATAAAGGCCAGATTTGTGCAATATACAACTGATTGTTGTCCTATGGACAGAGTCTCCCACCTCAGCTGTAGATCTCTGCAGTTCATCCAGAGTGATCATGGGCCTCTTGGCTGCATCTCTGATCAGTCTTCTCCTTGTATGAGCTGAAAGTTTAGAGGGACGGCCAGGTCTTGGTAGATTTGCAGTGGTCTGATACTCCTTCCATTTCAATATTATCGCTTGCACAGTGCTCCTTGGGATGTTTAAAGCTTGGGAAATCTTTTTGTATCCAAATCCGGCTTTAAACTTCTTCACAACAGTATCTCGGACCTGCCTGGTGTGTTCCTTGTTCTTCATGATGCTCTCTGCGCTTTTAACGGACCTCTGAGACTATCACAGTGCAGGTGCATTTATACAGAGACTTGATTACACACAGGTGGATTGTATTTATCATCATTAGTCATTTAGGTCAACATTGGATCATTCAGAGATCCTCACTGAACTTCTGGAGAGAGTTTGCTGCACTGAAAGTAAAGGGGCTGAATAATTTTGCACGCCCAATTCTTCAGTTTTTGATTTGTTAAAAAAGTTTGAAATATCCAATAAATGTCGTTCCACTTCATGATTGTGTCCCACTTGTTGTTGATTCTTCACAAAAAAATACAGTTTTATATCTTTATGTTTGAAGCCTGAAATGTGGCAAAAGGTCGCAAAGTTCAAGGGGGCCGAATACTTTCGCAAGGCACTGTATATGTGAGTGTGATATTATTCCATCCACTACTGTGTAAGAAATGTAATGTGATTGCAATGCATTCATTAGCATGTTTATGCCAGGTGTTAACACAACTATGGAGGTGACATTCATGTTTTCACTGAAGTAATTTGACCAGTGTTTTAGTACAAGCTTTATAACAGAATGAAAGGTATGCATAGGGGTCTAAAGGGTTAACCCTATACACTATAGGGGTCTAAAGGGTTAACCCTATACACTATAGGGGTCTAAAGGGTTAACCCTATACGCTATAAGGGTCTAAAGGGTTAACCCTATACGCTATAGGGGTCTAAAGGGTTAACCCTATACGCTATAAGGGTCTAAAGGGTTAACCCTATACGCTATAGGGGTCTAAAGGGTTAACCCTATACGCTATAGGGGTCTAAAGGGTTAACCCTACACGCTTGGCACTTACATAAGTCTGACTTTGTAGTATCAGACTCATAATTAAAGAATCAAACTAAATACAAAGATGCATTTGCCGCCACAAGTGATCAACTTGGCAAGACTTGGTTTAAAGGTCATCATATCATGTCAAAAAAATATAATTTTAATTTTTTGAAGCTGAATTGCAAAACCTCCTACTTCGCATAATTTCCACAAGGTGTTGTCAGATCAATTGTTTCTTCTGCAAAAAAAAATCTAATAATGCTCCAAATATTATCTTAGAGATAAAAAAAATAAAAAAAACATAATTACACTTCTGTGGTAATTATCAGGTTGGTGCTGTCAGAGAGTTGATTAACCCCCCCTTTAAGAAAACATGACACAAAGCCCAACAAACAAGGCCAGTCGTATTTAGAGAAAAATATTTTCATTTGTGGCTAATCTGTATTTTGTATGAAATGGTTGGAGTTTAAAAAACACAAGAGTCTATTGATGCACCGAATTCCCATCAACATCCTTCAGTTTAAGCTAGAGATATGTTTTTTTTGCATGAGCTGCAATAGTTGTCCAATGTTAGCAACTTGTGTCTGACCTTGCTCATTGACATAAAGGTCCCATTTATTGTGATCTTTAAGTAATACTAATTTAATGTTTTACATGTTTTAATTTAACCTTTATTTAACTAGGCAAGTCAGTTAAGAACAAATTCTTCTTTACAATGACGGCCTACTAGGGAACAGTGGATTGACAGCCTTTTTCAAGGGCAGAACAACAGATCTTTACCTTGTCAGCTCGGGATTCAATCCAGCAACCTTTCGATTACTGGCCCAATGCTCTGACCACTAGGCCACCTGCCGCCCCAGGTAGCCTAGTGGCCACAAATTATTAGTTATTCAGTGCTGATAACCTATAACCCCAGGTTGTCCATGATCTGTGATTGCTTTAAGTGAGATTTTCTTATTTGTACAATGTTCTGACCCATCTGGAGATTGAAAGAAAATGGACAGACAAAACTTGAACTGTATTTAATCGAAGCAGACAAGGTGTAGCTCGGAGTAAGCGGTTGCTGTCTGTGCTAATTCTGACAGGTAAGATGTTGTTTCCCTAATGAAGGAGAGTTGCTCATTAAGAGCAGCACACAGAGTTGTGGCATTGATGGCTGGCAGACACACGCCTGTGTCAGGACAGACCTGGCAGGAAGCAGCTGCACACAGCCCAAATAACAAACAAAATAAATAAATCAACCAATAAGGCTCTCAGAGTGAAATCAAAAGTGTGTACTTTATTTAAAGATGTCACCTGTCCTTTTGGTGCCATAGGGTAATCTGCTTAATATAATGAGATTGAATGGCACAAAAAAAGAGTGACAAATTAAAAGGAGTGACAAATTTACTGTAGTTTGTTTTTAACTCACCCATGAAGTCCAGGCATCAAAAGCACATTGAGTTCATAAATAATTCACTCCGCAAGGTGTTCTATAATGGTAATGCCAAATTCTATAGTAATGATACAACATCAGTGCCAAATGAGCATTTTATTGTTCAGATGCACTTTCTCCTTAAATCGTATTCGTACAATAAAATCAATGTGGCTAACACATTCCAGGAACATTTCAACACCATAAGGATGAATTTAACATGCTGAAACTCTCTATTAATTTCAGCGGTACATGGTGTCATATTTAGATTTAATAGAACATTTTTAATGAAGCGGATTGGAAAAGGGATGCTCTCCTCCATTACCGGATGATGGATAACTGGGAAAGCTTAGCAGACACTCATTAACACTATCTGAAAATACAAAAGTACTTCCAGCTTTTTTATTTTCTTTCTTTTTTTTTCTTTTCCTTAAATAAGATAAAATAATATTGAGAGTAGTGTTGTTGAATCTAGTTCAGGCATAATTAAATACACTGATGGGGTGAAAGTGTTCTCTAACAATGCTGGTCGGGAAGTGTTGCCGTGAATCAAAATTGGGTAGAACACTTATCTATCAAGCCATGTCAAATCCATGGAAAGCTCAACGCTATAGGAGAATCTGTTTTAGATTTTTTTTTAGCTATGAACAGCATTAAAACATTTTTTTTCCTTTTTCATTCTTCTTCAATATTTGATCAGACCAAGGATATTCTAACTGTATAAAATGGTTGGAGTTTAAAAACCACAAGAGTCTATTGATGCACCGAATCTAAGAAATTCCCATAAAAATCCGTCAGTTTAAGCTAGAGATATGTTTTTTTTGCATGAGCTGCATCTCAATCCACCACATCTGCCGACGTCGCCCCTCCGCTACTGTGGTGGAAAGTGACATCCTGAAAATCGGTCTTCTCACGAAGACGTCTATAGCATGCGAATGTTTTCACCTACCACTCTATAGAAAGGGGAGACTCTCATGAACACAATGGTGTTCTCTGTTTTGCTCTACCCCCCATTGCATGCTAATCAAGATATTAGGATGTAGAAATGCGCACTGTATGTATACAAATACAGTCTATTTGAGGCCTTGTGTGTATATTTTTACAGAGGTGTTAAGAACTCAAAAAAGAAAAGGGAGACAGGAGGTAACAGAGCATCTGATAAAAATAGAGGTCATGGTAAGGTATTCTTCATTTTGCTGAGTGCTACAGAAATGTTACCACTTGGGATGATTCTATATAGGACACATGCTGGTAAAACAGTGCCATACAACCCAATGATTTCTACTTGATTCTTCCTAAGTTGAAGGCTCATGCTTGTGGAAATCAACTTCCTGAGGCTAATACACTCTAGGCTCAAAAGGTAATGGCATAAAATATAGATAGAGAGGAGCCAGATGTTTATGTAGTGAACCAGCATTAAGACAACATGGTGCCCCCCTCCACTGCAGAGGAGCCCGATTAGTAGCGTTGGGTGGAGCGAGGGTGAAATAGGAGGGCCTCTGGCTGTGTCTGTGAATAGATCATTAGGACACCTCTTTAGCTTCCCCGCGTGACAATCTATTGCTCTCCTCTCCTGTCAGAGAATCATTATGGCCTGATCATTAGTGACATCGCCACATGCCCATCACTCAAAGTGGTGCCATATTGGCAGATGAACAGCCCCTGCCCCTGGACCACAAATCTGGAGCCTCCAGACTGAGAGTATGAAGGAATGTTCACGTGGAATCACAATGACAAAGGAGTGATGATGCCTGCCTGCCTAGACCAGATCAGATGCACAGACTGCAGGTCTTATTTGACA
Source organism: Oncorhynchus mykiss (assembly GCF_057628025.1). NCBI lineage: Eukaryota > Metazoa > Chordata > Actinopteri > Salmoniformes > Salmonidae > Oncorhynchus > Oncorhynchus mykiss. Next base: position 56,805,797 of record NC_143032.1, on the reverse strand, counting down.
TGATTGGGGTGTGCTGCTCCCCACACTCAGCCAAAGGACATATGGATTTATATCTTCTCAGAGATCAGGTTTAATTAAATATGAAGTGGGGAGGTAAATCTATGGAGAAACCATTCAACACATTAGTAGCTAGCACCTAATTGCTTGTTTTACGACCAGGAAGTGTAAGACAATAATGCTGCTACTGTACAGTCAAATCATTTTTTTAATTTAAATTGTACAATTTCACCTTTATTTAACTAGGCAAGTCAGTTAAGAACAAATTCTTATTTACAATGACGGCCTGCTGGGAAACAGTGGATTGACTGCCTTGTTCAGGGGCAGAACGACAGATTTTTACCTTGTCAGCTCGGGGATTCGATCCAGCAACCTGGCCCAACGCTCTAACCACTAGGCCACCTGCCGCCCCCAGATCATATAAACTGTAGGTGTAGAACATTGACCTCAATGTAGAGGAAAATGATTTGTAGTCATTTGCACACCTCAAAGCGAAATACAAATCAATTCAGAATGTAATCCGTATTGAAATTGCTGCACCAAACTACATACTGTAAGTTCCACTACCTTCCTTGCGTTACAACAATTTTTTGAGTTTTGAGCATCATCTATAAGTACTGTTTTATTCTTTAGTGACTGGGAACAAAATTGTTGCCCCTTTTCCAGTGACCCATAAACAATGATAAACCAATTGTCTCATGTGACTGACACACCACATAATGAAGTAATGCAATTTTCTCAATTACATTTTGGTCTTAATTGTTGACTTCAATTAGTAGAAGTACCAGCACGGCAGAAAACCATGGCATTTTTCAATTAAAAGGTCCAGATGTTTTTGGAGGCTTCAGTAGACACAGGCAGTTATGAGAAATGCTTTATCTGCATTGTAATAATCACTACAACATCAGCTCCAGGCTGCATTTACATACTCATGTTTTATTCCAGCCCTCTTTCTAATATACCACTTAATTATACTGAGGGCATCACAAAGCCAGACCCCCATAGACCAAAATGTATTACTTTACTGTTGTGTGGAGAGGCTACAATCAAGTCTGCTGCTGAATCCACATGAAAACATTACACTCACCTATCACATGTGTTTGTACACCGAGTGTACAAAACACTAGGAAAAGCTGTCTTTCAATGACATAGACTGACCAGGTGAATCCAGGTGAAAGCTATGATCCCTTATTGATGTCACTTGTTAAATCCACTTCAATCGGTGTAGATGAAGCGGAGGAGACAGGTTAAAGAAGGATTTTTAAGACTTGAGACAATTGAGACATGGATTGTGTATGTGTGCAATTCAGAGGGTGAATGGGCAAGACTAGATATTTATGTGTCTTTGAATTGGGTATGGTAGTAGGGTGCCGGTTTGAGTGTGTGAAGAACTGCAAAGCTGCTGGGTTTTTCACGCTTAACAGTTTCCTGTGTGTATCAAGAATGGTCCACCACCCAAAGGACATCTAGCCAATTTGACACAACTGTGGGAAGCATTGGAGTCAACATGGGCCAACTTCCCTATGGAATGTTTTCGACACCTTGTGGAGTCCATGCCCCGACAAATTGAGGCTGTTTTGAGGGCAAAAGGAGGTGCAACAAAATATTAGGACGTGTTCATAATGTTTTGTACACTCAGTGTATATTGCATGCATGTAATATACACGCACAGTTGAAGTCGGAAGTTTACATACACTTAGGTTGGAGTCATTTAAACTCGTTTTTCAACCATTCCACAAATTTCTTGTTAACAAACAATAGTTTTTGCATCCAACAATTGTTTACAGACAGATTATTGAACTTATAATGCACTGTGTCACAATGCCAGTGGGTCAGAAGTTTATATACACTAAGTTGACTGTGCCTTTAAACAGCTTGGAAAATTCCAGAAAATTATGTCATGGCTTTAGAAGCTTCTGATAGGTTAATTGACATAATTTGAGTCAATTGGAGGTGTACCTGTGGATGTATTTCAAGGCCTACCTTCAAACTCAGTGCCTCTTTGCTTGACATCATGGGAAAATTTTTAAAAATCAGCCAAGTCCTCAGAAAAAAATTGTAGACATCCACAAGTCTGGTTCATCCTTGGGAGCAATTTCCAAATGTCTGAAGGTACCACGTTCATCTGTACAAACAATAGTACGTACGTATAAACACCATGGGACCACGCAGCCGTCATACCCCTCAGGAAGGAGATGCGCTTTGTCTCCTAGAGGTGAATGTAGTTTTGTGCGAAAAGTGCAAATCAATCTGTGAAGATGCTGGAGGAAAAAGGTACAAAAGTAGCTATATCCACAGTAAAAACGAGTCCTGTATCGACATAACCTGAAAGGCAGCTCAGCAAGGAAGAAGCCACTGCTCCAAAACCTCTATAAAAAAGTCAGACTGTTTTGCAACTGCACATCGGGACAAAGATCATACTTTTTGGAGAAATGTCCTCTGGTCTGATGAAACAAAAATAGAACTGTTTGGCCATAATGACCATCCTTATGTTTGGAGGAAAAAGGGGGAGGCTTGCAAGCCGAAGAACACCATCCCAACCATGAAGCACACGGGTGGAAGCATCATGTTGTGGGGATGCTTTGCTGCAGGAAGGACTGGTGCACTTCACAAAAAAGATGGCATCATGAGGCAGGAAAATTATGTGGATATATTGAAGCAACATCTCAAGACATCAGTCAGGAAGTCAAAGCTTGGTCACAAATGAGTCTTCCAAATGGACAATTGTCACAGGCCGGCTAATAGCCTGTGGCAAAAATGAGGGGACATGAACAACAGGTATAGGCCAATCAAAAAGGTTATTCATTATAAACCAAACTGTTAACTTTAAACAATGAAAAAGGAATGAGGTGTGAAAGTATCATAATGTAAGGTATATGTAAAGTGCAGGGATGCGTGAATCTGTGTGTGTGAATGACTGAGTGAAAACTATGCAAAACTACAAAGGAACAAACAAAACAGGATCATACCTGGAGGAGCAGAGAGAGAGAGAGACAAGAGTGATTAGTGAAGCAGTTTAAATACCCTGATCCCAGGTGAATCCAATCACTAATGACCCTCCCCTGCACTGCAGAGGAGGGGCCGTGACACAATGACCCCAAGCATACTTCCAAAATTGTAGCAAAATGGCTTAAGGACAACAAAGTCAAGGTATTGGAGTGGCCATCACAAAGCCCTGGCCTCAATCCTATAGAAAATGTGTGGGCAGAACTGAAAATGTGTGTGCGAGCAAGGAGGCCTACAAACCTGATTCAGTTACACCAGCTCTGTCAGGTGGAATGGACCAAAATTCACCAAACTTATTGTGGGAAGCTTGTGGACGGCTTCCCTGAAACGTCTGACCCAAGTTAAACAATTTAAAGGCAATGCTACCAAATACTAATTGAGTGTATGTAAACTTCTGATCCACTGGGGATGTGATGAAAGAAATAATAGCTGAAATAAATCATTCTCTCTATTATTATTCTGACATTTCACATTCTTCAAATAAGGTGGTGATCCTAACTGACCTAAAACGGGGAATTTTTACTGAGATTAAATGTCAGGAATTGTGAAAAACTGAGTTTAAATGTATTTGGCTAAGGTGTATGTAAACTTCCGTCTTCAACTGTACATACATCAATATACACTATGCATGACTATAAAAATAGTGGCAGCCAGCTATAAGTTTTGCAACTAGCTACACTATCTGATATTACAGTGGCTACCCCATATACTGTATATTAAGTTCAAAGATCACTGCCATTAAGGGTGCACAATAAATACACGGACAAACACTTTGCATACAAATAAGCAGACTATCATTCGTTTTGTAAAGGTCACAAGTTCTGTTACGATGAGCAGGCAAGAGAGAATACCTCTGTGCAAGGCAAACAACCGGAACCAATCCAGTGCGCGTTCTATTTCCTCCTCCGAAACAGCCAAGCATGAAAGAACCATCCCCATTCAGACTGAGGGTCTGTTAGAGGTATATACTACATAGATACAGTGAGTGGTATGGCATGCATTGAGGTCTAATCCAAACACACTCTTCTCTACAGAAGCCAATCAAATCTGGAACTCATGTGTAAATACTTGTCTGATTGGGGAGTATTTCAACTTCATATTTTCCAAGGGAAGTGAGTATCTGTACTGACAGCAGTTAGCCACCGTATAAAAAAAAAAAACTTTATTTAAAGAGGCAAGTCAGTTAATTAAGAACAAAATTCTTATTTACAATGACGGCCTGCCAAAAGGCAAAAGGACTTGGGCTGGGATTAAAAATAAAATTAAAATAAAGGACAAAACACACGTCACAACAAGAGAGACACCATGACACTACAACAACTGAGACCGAAGACAACAACATAGCATGGCAGTAACACATGACAACACAGCATGGTAGCAACGCATGACAACAACACGGTAGCAACACAACATGGCGGCAGCACAACATAGTAACAGCGCAAAACATGGCACAAACATTATTGGGCACAGTCAACAGCACAAAGGGCAAGAAGGTAGAGACAACCGTGATACATTAATCTCTATAGAAATGCCACCAAGGAAAGAAGAAAAAACAGTGACATTTTCTGAATGAGAGGTCAACCCTGCAATCACAAATAAAACTAACATTTGCTTCTTAGTATTCAATTGATCGATTTATTGACGTCACGGTGGAAGAGATTTCAGGGCGATAAAGATACAGATTTTAATCAGTAACTCTCATCTCGCTAGCATGCTGTTACCCTACTTTCCATGTTCGCTGCAGGCATGTTTTATCATTTGTTTGAAAACAATTTTCCTCTATCATCGCCAGGCAGGTAATATGTGGCACATTACACTGCTTGAAGGAAGCAAGACTTAATGCGTTTCTAAATTCAAAAACAAATAGCTCACTTTTGATATTGTTGTTCAGATGGGTTATATTTCTGTTAGCTCATGCCATGCACCCCAAACGTACCTATTTAGTCAACTTCAATAAATCCTCTAATGTAGCTTTCAGTGCAGCATGACAACACTCCTGCTAAAGACAGAGACTGATGTTAACAAAATAACTGTAATATCACAGGTATACATACCTGCAAGTGTGGAATGACTTTCCCAACCACAAGTGAAATTAGTTCCTGTTTTAGAGAGGGGTAAAAATCACATTTTCCCACTCTTACTTCATAGCATTAGTTCATTGTCATGGCTAATGGAAACTCCCCCATAGATTGTCGCTCCTCTGTAAATTAGTGCACAAGTCTTCTTCCAAAACAATGACTAATACTGCACTTAATCATAAAATGCTCAACTCCCATGAAAAATCTTATAGAAGGGGCTAGAGTGACAATGATGCATCGGAGCATTGCCTGCCATTGCATTCATCATGTTCCTGACTAAAGTAATCTTGAAAGGCTAGAGACCAAATTACTTTAGTTCACACACATTGTTCCCCAAAAGTGCTGAACAAATGTTTATTGTTCATTTCTGGTGCCTAGTGTAATTATAGATATGTGATAAGAAATGTTACATAAAAATGAAATGACAGTTGAGAGTCGCTAACCGTTTTTAAATTTCACACAGACACAGCAGAGACCAATGCTGTGCATTGTACACAAATGAGTTCAAGCTCCTCATTCCATTGACTGGTAGCTTGGTAGACACATCACAGTAATGATAACATCAATTACAGTAATTATCTTTCTCTCTACATACTCCCTGATTGTAGACATGTGTCGTCTCCATATTCAAATACAGCATGTGCATGTTTTATTTCAATTCTTAATTGTCAAATGGTAGACGGTAGTTCACTATGAGGAAACCAATCAGTAAACCATATTAATAAACGTTTTACAGTCCTGTGTCAGCTGATATTTTCCTGGTATTTACGAAGGAAGTGTGTGGTAACGATGGGTAACTGACCTGACCTTAGAGAAACAATGGAGTAAGTTTTAGGTCGTTACTAAATTATTGCATTTGTAAATACTAGGTAAATAACAGACTGTAAAATAAAGCGCAACTGAAACTTCATGAGGTATATGCAAATAATTTTCTCATTTTCCTGAAAGAGCCCATGCTGAGATGTACACATCTTTAGCTTTGCCATCTAAAAAACAAACATGCAGAGCTCCTGTTACTTATCTTCCAAAATAACTCATTTTTTTAATGACTCATTAATATGTTGAGTGGAAGAAGAACATTGAAGGAGGAAAGCATTGTTTGTAAATTGCAAATGTATACATTGTTCTGTAACTTATAGAGAAACAAAAAGGGATGTAACGCAGAGCACGCCGTCGTCACCAGTAGGTAGAGCAAAGCATTTGTATTATGTCGCTAAATGCTGACACACCAAATGGCTAGACAGGGCCTTAAAATATTGGGAAGTTTGCCAGTCTTTTCAGGTGCCCACATTTTAAAATACATCATCGTGTCACTTCTTTAATGTACCATGATCTATTAGGCACATGGCAAACTAACAAGTATATTTTTAAATGATGGGTTTTATGGCTTTGTGTTGGTGATTAATTAAATAAAAAGATGGCGTTTCACAAATCATCCCTTTAATAAGTCTGTGAACGTCACAGTGGCAATGCTACTTATGTCTAAGGCTGGTAGGCGGGGGGGTGCCAGCCAGAGCTCCAGCAGGCATAGGGGAGCTGTAGTGGGGCTGTGGAGTGTGAGGGAGGCCAGCCCCAGGCAGCCTGATCTGCACACCCAGGTGCTGGTGTCAGCTGGAATCCAGCTCCAGCTGCTCACACAATAATTATTTCCCTTCTTTCTGTTGGTAATTCTTTGTCTACTTTCTTTTGGTCTTTCTTTCGGTCTATTGTTTGTCTAGCTACATATTTTCCCGGGACTTCAAAGCACCTATAGCAAAAGCACTGCAGTGTTTGCATAGCTACGGAATATTGTGCATTTTGTAGAACTGTGGTAATTACAGTGTTATAGCACAGGTATAGAGAAACTTAATGTACACCTTAAACAAAAAGACAGCATGTCAGTCCATACTACATGTATTTTCTTTATCATAATGTATTTAAAGTGTGTATGCCTATACCGTTACACACTTTACATTCGCTAAGTAGGCAGTATTACAATAATGTTGTGCAATTTTTTTCATTGTTCAATCAAACTTTTTTATGAATGGTTTATAGAATTAACCATGCACATTGTCTGTATAGATTTTGTGTAGAAGAAATCATAGCAGCAAATGGCATATGTATGATAGCCAATATCCAATTCACCTTCCTTTATACCATAATGTTAAACCCTTTGACCAACTATCTTAATCCACTTCCCTTTATCTAGAACCTATTTAAAATAATGAACAAGGTTCATTTTATAATGATACCATTTACATAAGTACTGTATTGTGACAGTCCATATAACTGCTGAAAGAGATTTTTGTTACACTCTACTAGTTCTAGGTCATGTGAGTTGTGTTATCAGTCCTTGGCAATTGAAATTACCAGGGTTATTTTTTATTTTATCTGATTCTCTAAAGAGCCCTGAAAAATCCCCTCTTTTCACGGAGATCCATCCTCAATCACAGTTAATGTTAACTTCATGTACGCATGAGAGGGCTGATAAAGAATCATTAGTCTATTTAATGCAATCATGTGTCCTATCCCTCCATCCTTTTTCTATTGAAAACTGCTGTTCATTTCAAAGTTGTTCTGCTTTATTAAAGCTCATTACCATTTGTCTTTTAATAAGCATTTTTTAAAGTCATTACCTGCAGTGGAGTTAAAGGCTCAGCTATTAAAAGGTTACTTTGATGTGAATAATGGCCTCCTGATATACTCAAGTTAATTACTATTGGAAACTGGTTCTACTTTAATTTAATGCTGAACGCCTAATGAAGGATATGCCAGAGTAACAAAATGTACAAAAATTATTCATGGTCAACAGACCTATTTATGCTATCTCTTTTCACAATGATAATGTCCTCCTCTAACACTAAAGAAACCCATCTGGAAGGTATTCAGGACTTTACATTAACCCCCCGTTTCCTCAATATAAAAAAATGGGATATGAGGAACGTTCTTTTTAAACAATTGAATTGAGTCTCAGATGTTCTGTCTGAACCAGTCACAGCCTACTGATGACACTCCCCATTAAATGAGTAAGAGAAGACATTGAAATAATTTCACACATTTTCTTGCTTCCTATTCAACTTCTCTTTGAAAACCTCAATGTCAAATACCAAGACATAATTTGAATTCAATAGCATTCATCATTCTATCGATCAGCCTGTGCAACAAAGTTGGGGGGCAACTTTAAATAGAAAATAGCCTAATTGATTTCCTAAAGTTATGGTAGATTGTACAGTAAGTCTTCCACAACCCTTCTCCTACAGAGCTACAATAATTCCTAAAGTACAGTTATGACCTGTGACCCAGTTCACCTATCCACATATGCAGCACATGATTTAGTACACTATATATACAAAGGAATGTGGACACCCCTTCAAATGAATGGATTTGGCTATTTCAGCCACACCCATTGCTGTCAAGCAAATCTAGATGATTTTGTGCTTCCAACTTTGTGGCAACAGTTTGGGGAAGGCCCTTTTCTGTTTCAGCATGACAGTGTCCATGTGCACAAAGCGAGATCCATACACAAATGATTTGTTGAGATCGATGTGGAAGATCTTGACTGGCCTGCACATAGCCCTTACTTCAACCTCATCGAACACCTTTGGGATGAATTGGAACACCGACTGCGAGCCAGGCCTAATGGCCCAACATCAGTGCCTGACCTCACTAAGGCTCTTGTGGCTGAATGGAAGTAAGTCCCAGCAGCAATGTTCCAACATCTAGTAGAAAGCCTTCCACCAGTGGAGGCTGTTATAGCAGCAAAGGGGCGACCAACTCCATATTAATGCCCATGATTTTGGAATAAGATGTTCAACGAACAGATGTCCACATACCTTTGGTCCTGTAGTGTATGTGGAGCAGTCAAATTACAGGGGGGACCCATCCAATTGTTATCAGCCTTCTTGATTAAACTCTCATATGACCATATGACCATTACTGTAATCATCATACTATCGTATTATCGTATTATATTTCTGTTGAACTCTATGTTATCTGCTTCTCACATACTTTAAGAGCACATGTTTAAAGCTGTCCCTTTAATCTGAGCACTACCATTTGAATTGTTTAAAAAAAAAGCCTAGTTACAAGAATTGCTGCAGAAAAGACTGGTGCAAGGGCTCCTACATCACTTTAATATTCAAGGCTTTCTTGACAAAATATTTTTGGGTGTTTCTGTGATTTTTAAAACCAAGCTGCAGAACACTAGATTTTCTTATAGAATGTGTTATGGATTACTCTGACTTTAGGGACAGAGAGGGTACAAACGCCCACTAGAATGGATAGTGAAACTAGGAGGTGACCAAGAGTCACTTCCTGGTTTCAGTGAAATGGAGTTGAAACCCAAATCACCCCCTTCCCTCGCCCCTTGGTCATCCATTTGTGCATTCAAGCGCTCCTCCACCATTTGCACAAGTGTCACAAAGCTGAGGGAGTGAAAATTATCTAGGGTGTAAGGGCTAATTCGACCGAGCTGAAGTGCTATCCTGACACACACTGCAATGTTTACGCAATTTTATACCAAAGAATAGATAATTATATGCCATAAAGGGATTGTTCATTTGAATTTCATGCTAGTTTTATTATTTAAAAGTGGAACATGAATTGCATCAGTCAAGTCAGGAGTGTGTCCTGAAGTTGATGGGTTTATTGGTCTCATCACCACTCTCTGATAGTCACCCTCTGAGTTTCTTCAGCAGCACGTGACAATGGAGGGCCCTCCGAGTGAGTTGTTAGGGGTGAGGGGATGGTTTGGGATTCACAGAAAGAGTGAGTGTGACAGAAATGGGAGAAGCCATTTGGGGACTTCGATTAAGCTGGTCCGGGCACCTGGGCGGGCGGGCTTTGCACCGGGTTAAAAGTGATTGAATTCGTTATGGAACAGGACTGCCTCCCGGGCGTAAGCCTGGTGTCGTGTTCTGGTTGAAGGCGAAGTCGGCAAGTAATGAGGAGGATTTTGTGTTTTTACATGCAAAAGTGTTTGCTTTTGAAAAAAATGCTTTATTTGAAATCTCAATGAAACATAGTTTGAAATGTTTAACATACAGTGCCTTCAGTAAGTGTTCACACCCCTTGACTTTCCACACTTTGTTGTGTTACAGCCTGAATTCAAAATAGATTTGCACAACTGGATTACACAATATTTGCCCATTATAAATTTTTTTATCCAAGTTGATTGTTGATCATTGCTAGACAGCCATTGTCAAGTCTTTCTATAGATTTTCAAAACAATTTAAGTCAAAACTCTAACTAGGCCACTCAGGATCATTCAATATTGTCTTGGTAAGCAACTCCAGTGTAGATTTGGCTTTGTGTTTTTGGTTATTGTCCTGCTGAAAGGTGAATTTGTCTCCCATTGTCAGTTGGAAAGCCGATTGAACCATGTTTTCCTCTAGGATTTTGCCTGTGCGTATAGCTGTATTCCGTTTCTTTTTATCCTAAGAAATTCCCTAGTCCTTGTCGATGACAAGGAAACCCATAACATGATGCAGCCACCACCTGCCAGGTCGCAGTTGTAAATGAGAACTTGTTCTCAACTGGCTTACCTGGTTAAATAAAGGTGAAATCAATACAAATAAATGCTTGAAAATATCAAGAGCGGTACTCAGTGATGTGATGTGTTGGATTTGCCCCAAACATAATGCTTTGTATTCATGTCACGCGGGACTAGGTGTGTGTACAGGAATCAGATGCAGAGAGTGAGTAACGGAGTAAAGTGCTTTACTATTGCACACCAAACTGATAAGCCCAATAAAATACAAGGCGCAGGACACTATACCAGACAACCCAAAACCACAGGGTGTCCAGTATAGAAAACAAAATACACCACAACCTAATATGTACACACGTAACAAAAGACAATCCCGCACAAAAAAAGGGCGGGTCAAACTACTACATATAGGGGAGCTAATTAAACCAAAATAGACACAGGTGAAACTAGACAAAACCAACAGACAAACGAAAAAGGGATAGGTAGCGGCTAGTAGGATGGTGACGACGACCGCCGAGCACCACCCGAACAGGCAGGAGAGCCAACTTCGGCGGAAGTCGTGACAATTCAGGACAAAAAGTGAATTGCTTTACCCCACAAAAAAAATGGTATTACTTAAATGCCTTGTTGCGAACAGGATGAGTGTTTTGGAATATTTTTATTCTGTACAGGCTTCCTTCTTTTCACTCAGTCATTTAAGTTAGTATTGTGGAGTTAATACAATGTTGGTGATCCAACCTCAGTTTTCTCATATCACAACCATTAAACTCTGTAGCTATTTTAAAATCACCATTGGCGTCATGGTGAAATCCCTGAGCAGTTTCCTTCCTCTCCGGCAGCTGAGTTAAGAAGAACACTTGTATCTTTGTAGTGACAGGGTGTATTGATACACCATCCAAGCCTAATTAATAACTTCACTATGTTCAAAGGGATATTCAGCGTCTGCTTTTTAAAATGTCATCTACTAATCAGTGGTCTTTGTAGTTGAATCTGTGTTTGATATTGACTACTCAACTGAGGGACCTTAAAGGTACTTGTATGTGTGGCGTACAAAGAATGGGGTAGTTATTCAAAAATTATGTTAACCACTATTATTGAACACGGAATGAGTCCATGCAACTTATTACGTGAATTTGTTAAGCATATTTTTACTGCTGAACATATTTAGCCTTGAATACTTGTATTCTTGTAATACTTGTAATACTTGTAATACTTCTATTAAAACACTTTCGACAAACAAAATTCCACTTTGACATTATTGTTTACATGCTTTGCATGAAGAACGATTTGCCTAATAAATCCTGTTTCTAACGACACATCTGAAATCAGGCTGACTGATTGGTAGAAAATCGGCAATCATAATAAACATTCTACCGTGGTAAGCATATTTGATTCTGATTTCTGACATATAACGTTTGTATGTGATAACGACTTCTAAGACAGATACATTCAGTTTTTCCGAACTCAAGTCACTTGCGCTGAACAGGGAGGCTCGCTCGGCTAGAGCACATGCACATATCAAATACAAATCTGGAACACTGAATAAGGTGTTTACATGTAAAAATGTGAAAGATTGCTCAGAAAACCAGGAGTTTTTAATCGCCGTAGGCTTACTTTGATTTTGACTCAACGACACCGATTAAGATAAGCAGAGTAAGGTGTTTACATGACTATTGCCTAATCTACCTACAGTTTAATATCCAATTATTATTGTGCATGTAAAGGTACTCAATGTGTGTTAAAGTGCAGACTGATAGCTTTAATTTGAGGGTATTTTCATAGCCACAGGAAGTAGAGGTGCTGCAGTACCCCCCTGAAAAATCTAAATCTATATTTTTACAAAATTTCACAAATGTAGTGCACTGGGCCTTGACAAGTCCTGTATTAGCTGACCGATATAGCCGTCTGCAGGGTGGGCATATTTTTTTTTCTTCTATTTATGCCTCTGTAACGTTATCACTCATCATTATTCACAATTAAATCAGGACTATTCGTAATCATGGTAGCATCCATTCTATTTCTATTTACAATGAAGGTGGCTCCAAAATGCCACATTATATTATTTACCAATTATTTCTATTGGGCACAAACTAATCTGAAACACAACCAAAACAACAAATGCATCCAACAGTCACAAACTTGATGCAATCATTGCGTGCTAGGAATGTGGGACCAAATTCGAAACTTTTGACTTCTTTAATACATATACGTAAGTGAATTTGTCCCAATGCTTTTGGTCCCCTAAAATGGGGGGACTATGTACAAAAAGTGCTGGTATTTATAAACAGTTCACCTGATGTGGATGAAAATACCCTCAAATTAAATCTGACGGTCTGCACTTTAACCTCATAGTCATTGTATCATTTCATATCAGAAGTGCTAGAGTACAGAGCCAAATCAACAACCAAATTGTCACTGTCCCAATACTTTGGGAGTTCACTTTATTTTATGGGAAAGATTATGTTTGTTTCGGAACCATGCATCATACTGCCTTGTTGAGAACATGACCGAGGGAAACAGATTACTTCTCAATTTGAGCAGAGCGTGCCTCCCTCACCAGCTTTGCCCGGTCTCTTGAGAGGCCATAGCCGGGTTCAACGCAGGCAACTTAGTCAAATCCCCTAATTTTGACTGCCATGTTGTTGTCAGAAATGTTTAGTAACGAGGAAATGTGGGTGGATTCTCTAGAAACCAAACAGAAGCAAACGGAACGGAACGGTGTAGGGACCTACCTGAAATTGTTTAATAGGAACTCTTATTTTCATTGCAAAACAAAACACTTTGCAAGTGTTTGGACTAATGATTACACCCCTGTTTATGGTTTAAAAGACTAGTTTTCTCAGTACAAGTGAGACCTTTCTAAATTACTTGTAAGAGATATTTTATCGATCAAGATAAGTCACCACAAGTAGATGCCTACCTGGCTCCTCATTGGGAAGGAAGAACATTGATGTGCCAGCTTCCAACCACACCCTCTCCAATCCCATCCCTAGCCCCACCTCACTCCCTCCACCACTCCGCCTCCGCCTCCCCCAGAGACTGACAGCTGGGCTTAATTGCAGCATTTAAAGATGCTCTCACTGGCAGACCACAAAGCTTTCCAATCAGCACGTTTCACTCATTCGCATTATACAGTAAGAAAAATAATAATAGCCATGATGATATCACCACCTAACAAATTACACATATTCCTCATAGCTAAAGTGAAGATGTTCTTAATGTTGAAGATATAGTGAAAGAACACATCATTCTAAACTTCCATTTTTATTTGTCTACTTAAAAAATGTATTGTAATTGCCTTTTTAATTAATCTAGGCTGAATGCACCGCATGAACGTTTTTCGGGCAATCTGTTTCCCTCACTCTCAAGGTTGTGTGACTTTAACTCGAGGCCTAAGTAAGACTTATGAGTGTCAGTGTGAACCCTTTCATAAATCCCCTGGCCCTTTTTGCTGGATACTAATTAGTACAGGTCAGGATGTCATCTGATCACTTTTTCAAACAAGATTGCATTAAGACAATGGCAAAGAATTAAACAAGTTATACGCTAGAACATGCATGAGGAATAGGGAGAGGCCAGTCTAAAATGTAGTCATGATGAAAAAGTTTTTTGCCAACATACTTTGAGTATTCATTAAAGGCATCATTGAGATGCTGTGGATAAATCGTGATCATTGACAGACTCCATGATAGACAGGTTATTTGCAGAACTTCAATGTCTCTTTGAAGCCCACAGGTCAGCCACTGTCAGCCGAGCAGATACTGAACATTATAAATGAGAGGGTGGACAGCCGACTTCCAGCAAAGACATGATGAAGAGGCGTTATGTAGACATTGTTTCTTGATCAAGAAGATGCAACTGCTATTGAGCAATGGCATTATTTTAAGATCAAATATTTCATTGTTTAAAACTGACTATTGCGTGGGCTGAATGGCTTTAGAGTAGCACAGATATTGCTCACATTTCACTTAATGAGTAGCATACAAAGAAGCGAGTCACAGTGATGATACTGACAGACATGCTCAACAAAAGGAGTTTGAAGTATGGTAACAATGGATAGCATTTTCAATTGTATGATTCTGTTGATAGGAACACAAAATACGGAGATTGCTTTTAACATGTATGATACTGTAAGTGTACCTGAATGCACAGACACTTCATTTGGACAAGGTTTTTCTTATTCAGTCACTGTTACTTTCTCCATTGTAGCGTTCTGTTGCCTGCTTTTTTGTTTTTTATGTCTTTGAGCTTAAGACGAGGACACATAAAAGGAGGAATAGAGATGATGGAAATGATCACACAGTGCTGTCCAATATTAATCAACTATTGTTCTCAGTTGTCCTTTTGTATCTCTGGCATTTGTCATGAAAGATGACTGCGGATGCGGATCAAATAAAGTGAATCTGTCTACTGCTTAACAGTGCGAGTTCAGAGAGAGAAGCAGTCTTACAATAACAGCTAAGTCCAGGTCCCACTGTATAGTAAAAGTACTGAAGAGTTCTTTAAAAGTCATGATTCTCAACATGGCAGAATAAACACAACAAAAGAGAAAAATAAGTCGTAAAATATCGTGTGATACACAGAAGTAGTAAAAGAGAGAGAAAAATTGCACAAATATTCTCTGAACATTTTGCTGATCTCTCCAAGCAGATCGATATGTCCACTGGACAGGAAAGTTGTCTCTATCCCACCCAAACGAGAGCTGACATTATACTGATGAATGGAGCACCCTGCCAGATTACTTGATTTGATAAGCAGTCGGTAACATAATACATCACAAATTGTTTTGTCAACAATTTATGGCACTATTTATCAAATGACCATCGCAGTAGGCTGAGTTATGGTGTCAGATCTGGCATGATGTCAACACCCAAGTTGAGTTGAGGGCAGCCTGGCTACAGTGATTTAGACACACTGTGCTATGACCTTTGCACAATGTTTAATTCATGTAGCAGGGAAAAGTGCTGTACCATTTAAAAATCAGACGGACGGATACCAAGAAACTGATGGGAATTGTGTGTGTGTCATTCAGGTAACACAATTGCTTTATTTATCATAGTCATCTTAATTTTCTAATCTTTACAGTATCTGTCTGGGAGCATTTGAATAAGACGGTATACTGTATATTCAAAGTCTACATTTCAAATTGTATACAGGGTATAATCAAATCAAATTGTATTGGTCACATACACGTGTTTTTAACAGATATTATTGCAGGTGTAGCGAAATGCTTGTGTTTCTAGCTCTGACAGGGCAGTAATATCTAACAAGTAATATCTAACAATTTCACAACATACAGTATACCCAATACACACAAATCTGAGGAAAGGAATGGAATTAAGAATATTATATGGACAAGGAATGTCAGAGCGATATATTGAATGATACACTGTTATCAGGATGTTTCACCTCATTATAGGCTACAGCACATCAATGGTTACACAAACAACATTTATCCTTGATGAGAACATACTCTAGGTTTAATCCAAATCTAACATATTTAATCCTAACATACTTTCCCAAAAATGTAAACAACTGAATAACTAGAACTCATGATTAGCGCTATTGCTAGTTAGCATCCTCAGTAGTTACAGATTATTCTATGATAAATGGATAACAATGATCTCACAGTACTTTGCTTTGCTTGTGTAACATATCTGGCATAGTAATGACTCATTGATTTATAATACATTGTTTGATGTGGCAAATACTATCATGTTGGGCTAATACAATGCATAATTACTTAACCAACAACACACTTCAGTTTCCTCCAATGTTTCATTATCTGTTTTACAATGCCAGATTTTTTTTGCTTGCTCTTCAGTGCAGCCTTGAAATGAAGGCCTGAGTCCAACGTAGTCATAAAATAATCAATGGAACTGCAGCAAACAGTCAGTGAGTGGCAATTAAAAGGGAAAGGCCTTAAATGCTTCCTCAAGTCAATTCTCGATCCTGTATTGGACGGGATATATGGCCCGTGTCCAACCCACCACTGGCCGATCTTAAAGGTTATTGCGACCACTACATGGACCCACATTAACAGGTCTCCTCACTCTCAGGGTTTATAGCCTGTGTAATAATTTTAAGCAAAGAGAACAGTGCATTCAGTGGAGACAGTGTAACAGCTGGAGTCTAGGAAGGACAAGTAGAGTATGATTGATCATGGGGAGCAGTATAGCTGTGTAGCTCTCACCTTCCCTTGTGCTTACTGCCTGCTCCTGATCTCTCACATCTGTCTTGACTTCCCAAAGAAACACTCCCCCAGAATACCTCTCACAGTTAAATTCCGACTCTCTTTTGACAGGTACTTTGGAGGAACTTTGGGATTAGGGACAAGACTTTCAAACCATAGTGTTGGGATTTCCAGTATTGTTAATTGTACATATTGTATTGATGAGGGTTAGTTGTAGGATGACAGTAGGTTAAGGTTAAGGCAAGGGTAAGGAGTAAGGTCAGGGTTAGAGTCAGGGTTAGCATTATGGCAAATGTTTACCCCAAAAATGTAAAACATTAAATCATGAGATCAGGCTGTGTTGAAACAATTGGGCAAAAGGTTCACTGTGCCGATTGTCATTCAAATCAAATCAAATCAAATTGATTTATATAGCCCTTCTTACATCAGCTGATATCTCAAAGTGCTGTACAGAAACCCAGCCTAAAACCCCAAACAGCAAGCAATGCAGGTGAAGAAGCAGGGTGGCTAGGAAAAACTCCCTAGAAAGGCCCAAACCTAGGAAGAAACCTAGAGAGGAACCAGGCTATGAGGGGTGGCCAGTCCTCTTCTGGCAGTGCCGGGTGGAGATTATAACAGAACATGGCCAAGATGTTCAAATGTTCATAAATGACCAGCATGGCCAAATAATAATAATCACAGTAGTTGTCGAGGGTGCAGCAAGTCAGCACCTCAGGAGTAAATGTCAGTTGGCTTTTCATAGCTGATCATTAAGAGTATCTCTACCGCTCCTGCTGTCTCTAGAGAGTTGAAAACAGCAGGTCTGGGACAGGTATCACGTCCGGTGAACATTTCAGGGTTCCATAGCCGCAGGCAGAACAGTTGAAACTGGAGCAGCAGCACGGCCAGGTGGACTGGGGACAGCAAGGAGTCATCCTGCCAGTAGTCCTGAGGCATGGTCCTAGGGCTCAGGTCCTCTGAGAGAAAGAAAGAGAGAAAGAGAGAATTAGAGAGAGCATACTTAAATTCACACAGGACACCGGATAAGACAGGAGAAGTACTCCAGATATAACAAACTGACCCTAGCCACAAAGATCTCCGCCACGGCACACCCCAAGGGGGGGGAGGGGTGTTGACCCTGCCAATGAGGGTCATATTCTCAAGCATAATTGTGACTGAGTACATTTATCTTTCTGGCTTAATTTATTCAACCTCATAAACCACATATCACATCACAAACACCCTGGCACCTTCATCTTATTCTTTTAAAATTACAGTGGTGAGCTGCCAATGTACAGTATCATGGACTTTAGAGTTTATTCATCTACGGTGGAGCAATGTAAACAGCCATGGTCTACAAAGCAGGAACGGCCAAAGATAAAGAAGTATGGGGTGAGAGGCACATCCTCTAACCCAGATATAGTGGTGGTTACTCATTTCTAATGACCCATTAAATCAGGGCCCATCTTGAGACCTCTTTTTCAGACAGACTTTAGACTATATTGCTTTAAAAAGGGTCTGCAAATTCCCTATAAAAATTACTGCTCATGAATATGTCATAGAAATGTCAGCATGCTAATTGTGCATTTAAAACATTCTTAATGGTTTGTTAATTTCCCTCCTACACTAAGATTGCACTTGAAATTAGTTAATGACGACAGTGGGAGTTAACAACATGCAATGGCAGATGCAGTATTTTAAACATATGTATTTACCTTTGCAAAGAGCACACACATGGACTTCTAAAGAATCAACATTAAAACTGGATTTAGTAATAGTGAAACTGCCACGTCTGTTTGCAATATTACAACAATAAAGAAATTACTTCAAACAACGAACAATCTTTTTCCCCTCTGACAACATAGCACATCATTGCACATCATACACATCATTTTACATAATTTTACATCATAGCACATCATTGCACATCATTGTACATCATAGCACATCATTTTACGTCATAGCACATCATTGCACATAATTTTAAATCATTGCACATCATTTTACGTCATAGCACATCATAGCACATCATGGCACATCATAGCACATCATTTTACACCATTGCACATCATAGCATGTAATTTTACATCATAGCACATCATAGCACATCATTGCACATCATAGCACATCATTTTAAATCATTGCACATCATTTTACGTCATAGCACATCATAGCACATCATAGCACATCATTTTACATCATTGCACATCATAGCATGTAATTTTACATTATAGCACATCATTGCACATCATAGCACATCATTTTACATCATAGCACATCATAGCACATCATTGCACATCATAGAACATAGCACATCATAGCACATCATGACACATCATTGCACATTATAGCACATCATTTTACATCATAGCACATCATTTTACGTCATAGCACATCATTGCACATCATAGGACATAGCACATCATAGCACATCATGACACATCATTGCACATCATAGCATATAATAGCACATCATTGCACATCATAGCACATCATTGCACATAATTTTACATCATAGCACATCATAACACATCATTGCACATCATAGCACATAGCGCATCATAGCACATCATTGCACATCATAGCACATCATTGCACATCATTGCATATCATTGCATATCATTGCATATCATTGCACATCATTTTACATCATAGCACATCATTTTACGTCATAGCACATCATTGCACATCATAGCACATCATTTTACATCATTGCACATCATTGCATATCATTGCATATCATTGCACATCATTGCACATCATAGCACATCATAACACATCATAGCACATCATAGCACATCATAGCACACCATAGCACATCATTTTACATCATAGCACATAATTTTACCTCATAGCACATCATTGCACATCATTGCACATTGTAGCACATCATTGCACATCAAAGCACATAGCACATAATTGAACATCATTGCATATCATAACACATCATAGCACATCATTGCACATAATTGCACATCCTTTTACATCACAGCACATCATAACACAGCATTGCACATCATTGCACATAGCGCATCATAGTACATCATTGCACATCATAGCACATCATAGCACATCATTGCACATCATTGCATATCATTGAATATCATTGCATATCATAGCACATCATAGCACATCATAGCACGCACAATAGAACCACAGAGTACGTATTGCATTTTTACCACCATACTCAATGCTCCTCTCCGCCATGTAATAAACAGAACAAAATTAACAAATACGCTGGGGGCGAACAGTGGCGCTGTTTCCCCTAATGTAGATTCCAGCTTTAAAGTAGGCAGCATTGACGATTTTCTTGGACCAGTTATCCCTTTCCATGAATAAGACCATTTCATAGATTCATTTTGGAACAGTCGATGCAGGCAATACACAATCACAAAACATCTATTGCATGTCGTATTTCATAAAAATTTTGCATGGATTTAGAGCCTGAAGCAAATCATATATTCACCTCACATTGTCAATAAAAATGTCCATAGCTTGATATTTCTGAAACAGTATCATGCAAAATTATCGCAAACATGAGCAAAGATCCTAAAAGTCAAGCCAAAAGCAGGCAGCATGTATGTTTCTTCACCCCTCTACAGCCATAAACAGATGCAACAAACAGTCACAGTACCTCTCATCTTTCACATGTGCAGCAATAATGAAGACAAAGTGCAAGCCTGGAACAAATGCCGGGAAATAAATAAACAATGTACACAAACCAAATGAAAGACTGTTCATAATTTGGTTAGTAATGTCTCTGGCACCGTCTGCTTGGTCATTTCCTCGAATCTCCCTCAACAAGGGGATCACAGAGGCGACACTCAGACCAGGATCCATCTCACCGCTCCTTTGTACCATTGGTCAGAGGTAGACCCATTACCAGCAGCTCTAGTTCTATTGAACATACAAAATATGAATCATAACAATAAGATATACATTGTTAATTCATATAATTTTGATATCTTAAAGCTGCAATCCTTAATGGTGAAACAGCCACGTCCGTTTGCGACTTTACAACAACAAAGAAGTGTCACACCCTGGTCAAAGTATTTTGTGTTTATCTTTATTTATTTGGTCAGGCCAGGGTGTGGCATGGGTTTGTGTATGTGGTGTGTATTTATGGGGATTGTAGCTAGTGGGGTGTTCTAGCTAAGTCTATGGCTGTCTGAAGTGGTTCTCAATCAGAGGCAGGTGTTTATCGTTGTCTCTGATTGGGAACCATATTTAGGCAGCCATATTCTTTGAGTTTGTCGTGGGTGATTGTCCTTAGTGTCCTGATGTCATTGTTCTGTGTTAGGATACACAAGTATAGGCTGTTTTGGGTTTTGTTAAGTTTATTGTTTTGGTAGTGTTTGTGTTTAGTGTGTTAATTCATTAAACATGGATTGCAATAGACACGCCGCATTTTGGTCCGACTCTCCTTCTCATAAAGAAAACCGTTACAGAATCACCCACCACAAAGGGACCAAGCAGCGTGTCAACAGGCAAGAACAGCCCAAAGTGGAGTACAGTATGGACTATACTTCTTGGGAGGAGATAGACAGGTGGGCGGTCGACCCAGGGAGAGTGCCGGAGCCCGCCTGGGATTCGATGGAGCAGTGCGCGGAAGGATATAGGAGAATGGAGTTTGCGAAGCAAGCAAGGCGGCGCGGACGGAGGCCCCATAGTCAGCCCCAAAAATTTCTTGGGGGGGGGCTCAGGGAGAGTGTGGCAGAGTCAGGAGCCAGACCTGAGCCAACTCTCCCTGTTTATCGTGAGGAGCCAAGGAGGAGACCAGAGCCGGTGTTGGAGGTGAGCGAAACAGAGACTGTGAAGGAGTTAATGGGGAAATTGGAGGAGAGAGAAATGAGGGAGTTGCTGTGTTGGTGTTTTAAACATGGAATTCGCCCGACGGAGCGTGTCGGGGATTTGATGGCACCTGGGTCAGCGCTCCATACTCGTCCTGAGGTGCGTGTTAGTCGGCTGGTTAAGATGGTGCCAGTCTCACGTACCAGGCCTCCTGTGCACCTCCCTAGCCTTGCACGTCCTGTGCCAGCACCGCTCTCAAGATCTCCAGTACGCCTTCACGGTCTAACCCATCCTGTGCCACCTCCACACCCCAGCCCTCCGGTAGCAGCTCCCCGCACCAGGCTTCCTGTGCGTGTCCTCGGCCCAGTACCACCAGTGCCAGCACCACGCATCAGGCCTATAGTGCGCCTCGCCTGTCCAGCGCTGTCGGAGCCCTCCTCCTCTCCAGCGCTGTCGGAGTCTCCCGCCTGTTTAGCGCTGTTAGAGCCTTCCTTCTCTACAGCGCTGCCGGAGTCTCCCGCCTGTTCAGAGCTGCCAGTTAGCATAGAGCTGCCAGTTAGCATAGAGCTGCCAGTTAGCATAGAGCTGCCAGTTAGCATAGAGCTGCCAGTCTGCAAGGAGCTGCCAGTCTGCAAGGAGCTGCCAGTCTGCATAGAGCTGCCAGTCTGTAAGGAGCTGCCAGTCTGCAAGGAGCCGCCAGAGCTGCCTGTCTGCAGGATGCCGCCAAAGCTGCCAGTCTGCAAGGAGCCGCCAGAGCTGCCAGTCTGCAAGGAGCCGCCAGAGCTGCCAGTTAGCATGGAGCAGCCAGGGTCGCCAGTCAGCATGGAGCAGCCAGGGCCGCCAGTCAGCATGGAGCAGCCAGGGCCGCCAGTCAGCATGGAGCAGCCAGATCTGCCAGTCGACCAGACTCTTCCAGATCTGCCAGTCGACCAGACTCTTCCAGATCTGCCAGTCGACCAGACTCTTCCAGATCTGCCAGTCGACCAGACTCTTCCAGATCTGCCAGTCGACCAGACTCTTCCAGATCTGCCAGTCGACCAGACTCTTCCAGATCCGCCAGTCGACCAGACTCTTCCAGATCCGCCAGTCGACCAGAATCTTCCAGATCCGCCAGTCGACCAGAATCTTCCAGATCCGCCAGTCGACCAGACTCTTCCAGATCCGCCAGTCGACCAGACTCTTCCAGATCCGCCAGTCGACCAGACTCTTCCAGATCCGCCAGTCGACCAGACTCTTCCAGATCCGCCAGTCGACCAGACTCTTCCAGATCCGCCAGTCGACCAGACTCTTCCAGATCTGCCAGTCGACCAGACTCTTCCAGATCTGCCAGTCGACCAGACTCTTCCAGATCTGCCAGTCGACCAGACTCTTCCAGATCTGCCAGTCGACCAGACTCTTCCAGATCTGCCAGTCGACCAGACTCTTCAAGATCTGCCAGTCGACCAGACTCTTCCAGATCTGCCAGTCAGCCAGGATCTGCCAGTCAGCCAGGATCTGCCGAAACCACCAGCCAGCCAGGTAGATTCATCAACCTGCCTGAGCTTCCTCTCACTCCTGAGCTTCCTCTCACTCCTGAGCTTCCCCTCAGTCCCGAGCTGCCTCAGTCCCGAGCTGCCCCTCAGTCCCGATCTGCTCCTCAGTCCAGTGGGGTTCTGGGTGAGGACTACTAGGCCATGGTCGGCGGCGAGGGTGGACTATCCAGGGACGCGAGGAGAAGGGACTAAGACATTGATTGAGTGGGGTCCACGTCCCGCGCCGGAGCCGCCACCATGGACAGACGCCCACCCGGACCCTCCCTATTGTTTTGAGGTGCGTTCGGGAGTCCGCACCTTAGGGGGGGGGTTCTGTCACACCCTGGTCAAAGTATTTTGTGTTTATCTTTATTTATTTGGTCAGGCCAGGGTGTGGCATGGGTTTGTGTATGTGGTGTGTATTTATGGGGATTGTAGCTAGTGGGGTGTTCTAGCTAAGTCTATGGCTGTCTGAAGTGGTTCTCAATCAGAGGCAGGTGTTTATCGTTGTCTCTGATTGGGAACCATATTTAGGCAGCCATATTCTTTGAGTTTGTCGTGGGTGATTGTCCTTAGTGTCCTGATGTCATTGTTCTGTGTTAGGATACACAAGTATAGGCTGTTTCGGGTTTTGTTAAGTTTATTGTTTTGGTAGTGTTTGTGTTTAGTGTGTTAATTCATTAAACATGGATTGCAATAGACACGCCGCATTTTGGTCCGACTCTCCTTCTCATAAAGAAAACCGTTACAAGAAGTTACAGCAAACAACAAACACCGCTTTTTTCCCCCTGACATCATTGCACGTGCAATAGAAGAGCAATTTTTTTCCTCCATGCTGGAAGATGCTCCTTAGCTCGGCAACAAAAACAATAACAATGGTGGTGGGTCGGCCAGTGGTGCTGTTTCACTGATCTCAGCTTTAAAGCGCAAAAATTTGGATTTTCAGTTAATTTGGAAATGTTGTTGATTCATTTGTTTTGTGTTCAACAGCACTGGGTGGTTTACAGAATTTTCGTGTTTCTTTTTTTAATACTCTTTAGTATTCCGTTAACCCCTTGCAGACAACAGCCTTCTAAAATCACGCACCCATAACTTCCTCACTTAAACTGTATCCCTCCCATCAAAACAGAGCAAGCCACTCTATCAGTAAATGCTAATCTCCTAATTAACAAGCTAATTAGGCAATTACAGCTTTGCAGAAGGATGCCTAAATGAAATATGACAACACAGTCACTGCTTTCTATGGCACCTGTGGGTCTTTTCAGATGTCACATTGAAAAGCATAATATACATTTGAACAGATGACAAAGTGTTGTCTCTGCACACTCATGTGTAGCTCAAACAGACGAGCATGCTCTGCTTTAAAAGTCCTCATTTCATTAGTAATGGTGAGTTGATGAGGCTCAGTAATAAGTCCTCATGCATTAAACATATCATGTTATGCCACGCATCCTTTCCTCCAATACCATGTCCATTCTTGACAAAGTCCACAGAAGGTAAATCCTAAATGATCAAATTATCTCATATGCAATGTAATGTGATGCTTGTTTCCCCCCCCCCCCCTTGATTCAAGTGGTGTTGCCATTACAGCAATAATTAATTTCAAATGTTCAACTTTTCTTCATCGAAGTGGTGATGTCTCAATTAACACAAATCAACTAAAAATAAATACCAGGTATACAGTCAAATTGACTTTCGGTTATGTCTTACTCCTTTTTAGATCAACTGCAGTCGCATTATAAATGCAATAGAAGAGGCTTTTATTATGTACTTATTTTTGCAATGGTTTTCTACTGAAAATGATTAGGGAAATGAATAAAAGTAGAATAAATAATATATTTTAGATTAATAATATGGTTTCAGAATTGAAAACATTGTTTTCTGACAATAGTGCACGACTGGTTATGTAAACATAGGGTGGTGAATTTGTAATGGTACTGTCTTTTTGCAGGGGGCCGTCATAGGACGGAAATGAATTATGTTGACATATGACTGAAAACAATGGTGAAAAGATATGGTATGCAATGCAATGAAGAATCATGCACTGCAACAGAGGAGAGGAGCTCGAGCTGTACCTTTGAGCCCTCCTTGACAGGTATGCAGTGTGACTTGACAGCTCCGGTATTTCAATGATAAATGCAGTAGTCCTGGGACTCCCATTCACTAAACTCAAGAGTGTGTTGAGCTGATACTTCAAGGTCAAGTGAATAAGAAAGGAGCGGAACCACACAGTTCACTTGTTAGAAGCTGTTTGCCGTGATCTCAACCCTCAGACATTTGAGGTTCTTGATTCAATCCAGAACCAAATCTCTCTTGGATTTATTTCATTAATTTTGTGAAGGTACACAATACACAGGGTAGTGTATAGTATAGTGTAGTTCACTCAGTGGTATGACTTTTCCCAAAGGCTACATTGTGATCTTGATTTTATTTTGTGACGCAAAACCTCTTGGTGTTCCTTTCTGATAAACAACACTAAACCACTTTTGTTGTTATATTTTATGATGACTGTATGATCCAATAACAGTTTTCAATTTGTGTTGCAATTTATCTCAAGAGTTTTGACAGAATTAGAGAGGCTATATGGAACTTCATGCTCTGGGAATGCTGTTGAGCCAAAAGGGGTTCCCTTCAGTTTTCATTAGAGGCTGTACAGTACCTAGGTTTATTTTGTAACTAATGAAAGCACATCATCTTTTCTTTTAGGCTAACAGGGCTTTTGCTCATGGGCATGGATGAGCCCCTTTTTGTCTATTGAGTTCATTTCTGGAGAATATCTGTCCATTTAGGGGACCCCCTTTGGCTCAAAAGCACCCCTAGAGGCAAAGATTATGTATAGCCTTTTTAATTTTGTCAATGTTATACTTACAATGAATTAAGATAACATTTAGTTATTATGTCTTGGTTCATATTGCACCACCACAGTTTGTGTGACCTACACCCTCACCAACATGGGGAGCTCTCCGACAAGTTTGCACAGAGATACTCTTCCCACACTTGCTATTCTAGAGTGCTTGCATGATGGTGACATTTCATTAAAACCTGTCTTATATGAATGGTGGGTATATAGATGATGATTAAATGTTGTTGCCCAAGAATTAGGAATTCGACTACTAGAATACTATTTAATAGGATCTCTATGGTTGCAGCCTTGCATCCAGCTCAACAACTTGTCTGCTGCCATAGCAACTGCAGGGGAGCGCTGAGCGGTGCTGCCTGCTTGTGCTATGGATGTCACCCGTAGCAACGACCAATCAGAAGTTTATATACTTTCAGAGATCTGTATATAATGAAGAGATGCTCATGTCTCTGCCCTAACAATTGGAGTAATTGTCCCAAATGCGACAAGCTTAGGTCCAAAATAAACCCATAGAAACGCATAAGGATTATTTCGGACAGATTTTAGGGAGAGTGAAACCTCTCGCTTCGCCTCTTCCTCTATGTCCTTTGTAGAAGTACATGAAGGGATGTGGTGGGTGGGCTTTCAGGACCATGCATCGGCCAGCAATAGGTCAGCCTGGTCGTCAGTCGCATTCAAACACAGCGTTGATTGGTCGATGAGGTTTACTTCCAATATTATAAACATGTCTACTGCTTGCCTACCCTATGAGGCAAGGCTTGGTAGGGACGACCATACATAGCATAGCCCTGAGAAGCGAAGAGTCAGTGCAATTCATTATCAGTTCTGTATCAAACTATATAAAACTCTGCTAAGCCTTTTATTTTGTGTGTTACACTCCAATTTTTTATTATGTGTGGAGAATGACAACATTTTGGTGCACGTGCACGGGTAAGGCATACGACAAGTGGGACTCCACCGTTATTTCATCATTATAATAACAATCTCAAGCACTGCTCTAGCATTTTATTTTCGGGGTTCCAGAGAGAAGTGACAAGAATATAGACCCCTCCTCTGAAGGGCGGAGCGTGCATTTTTATTCCGATTTAGTATTTTTTTGCTCTGACACGTCTGCACTGAGTGAGTGGCATTGGCACACTGTCAATCGCTCACTACCGCTGCCATCAAACAACATAAAGCACACAGGCAGAGGCTCGGGCTCATAAATTTCAGCAGGCAGATATTTTTGCGCATCGCTTTAAAGCGTGTAGCCTAATTAATTTCTCGCTGTTATTTTTTCTATAATTTTTCCACTAACGCTATTAACTTTTTCTACATTTCATATTTTTATTTTTGCATTTGGCTACCAATGCCGCTAATGATTTATTTAATTTGCAGTTATCTTGGAAATAATTGCTATACATTTACAGGTAGAAGGTACTCATTTACTACCTAAGTGTTGTATTTTGTTTTTAATTGTTGTTGTTTTTTCATTCACTTGCTCATTGCTTTATTTCACTTTGGATATTTTTCGCGCTCACAATAATGTGGATTTGAACATTTACAAGAGGAATTGCAAGAGGAAACATAATCAAAAGAAGACCGCTAATAAATGAGAGATCAGCAAGGATCAGCAATACCCAACACGTCAAATCTAAAGAGAAAGACGAATTGACAAGAGGATACGAGGGACAGCGGCTGTCATTTTGACAAAGAAGTTTTGAAGAATTATAGCTTATGCATTTTCGGACACAAACATTCATAACTACACACACTTCGGACCGTAAATAAACACGATAATAAGAAAGTGATTACATGGACACGCGATATTGATACCATCACTGGTACTCACCTATTTATTTTTTCTTATCCGCGTAAGCGCAATATCACCAATATTCAGCTCCTTAACGCAACACATGTACTAGTAGTTTTTGTATGTGAGTTTTTCAAGCTAAATTTCCGTTTGTGTGGCTTAGTGCATTGATTCTGTTGCGGCTGACTATGGACGAACAAGCCCGGATCATGCAGGCTCTCGGCGGTGTCAGCTTGGCTGGCCACTCCGTACAAGGAGGCATGGGACTGCAGCCTCCACATGGACACGATGGGACAGATGATGGGCGAAAACAAGATATCGGTGACATTCTGCATCAAATAATGACCATAACTGACCAAAGTCTGGACGAGGCGCAAGCAAAGTTGGTTCATTTATATGTTTTCACTACAAAACACTTTACGCACCATTACGCACTATAGCTAATTAATGCCCATGTAATAACAGGTAGCTAGGCTATAAAATGCTGCTCCATACCTGAAACTCACGGACAATTAGTTGCAGGGACCAATGTATATTAAAAAGTGAACACCTGTCATCCAGTAATTCTAACAGTTTTGACACTTGCATCTTTGCCTAGTGTGGAGTCTACATACACTTTTAGGGGAAAGTGCAGGCTATATATTTCATTTACATATAATGTTGCGTATTGGTAGGCTGGGCTACTGTAAACATTGACTGATGCGTATTTGTAAAATAATGTGTTTCACAGGAACTCATGATATTTTAAAATAACGTTGGGTAATGTCCTAATTTAATTCCATAGCAAGTTATTTTCCATTAGTAACAATTTTGAATGTACACTCTTGAGTAGTTTCAATTGTGAATTTTCAACAAATAAACTTTTTTTAAACTAACTTTGAAGTCATACAGAATAGTTAGTATTTCAACAAACAATGCATCCATTGTCATTCGAGTTGACAAATAACTCTTTATGTTACAACTTTGAGATGCATGTCAACATTACCTACAGATCCTCCATGTGCAAAGTGAGCAAGACCTCGAAGTTATTGTAAAGAGCAAGGACATTATTCAGTAATTTCTTAAAAGTTTTAACAACTGTGGTGTTATAGTGACTATATTTCAATGTTGGTTCTTGTCTCAAACTGAAACAGGAAACATGGACTGAACTGCCACAGAATGAAACCTGCACTCTTCAGCGTCCTCTGCGAGATCAAAGAGAAAACTGGTAAGATTTCACATGCATTAAAGTGTAGGATTAAACAACACGAGGACTGTAATAATAGGAAACATTGCGGAACCTCAACGCATTTGCACACCGCCATCTTTATTTTCCTCTAGGCAGCCTTATCCGATGTTATCAAGCGGGAGACAGAATCAGCTCCGCAACGGAGCAAATTTGTAACGGGAAAATGTAGGCTATGGTTTCACCCGTTGAGAAGCATCCATACCCCACAAAAAAAATGTATTATGTGTTCTCACGTACAAATTGATAGTGGGTTGTTATTCGGTGGTTCCATTGCCGTGGCATGGACGAGCTGGCATCCTGCACATGTTTACGCTGTGCGTCACATTCTCCCGTTTCGCACAAATAAAGGACATTCACCGGCTTTGGTGTTTTTAGGCTACACCACACAGCGCCCATTATGTGAGCTGCATCTCAACTATGCGTCGTTGTGTTTTATTATCATTGAAAGTATAGCCTACAGTGATTAACCCTGTTTTCACTATTTAAATTAATCCGAAAATGTGTCAGTTACAATGTAATCTCCTGCATAATGAGGTTTTCTGACCACAGGATCACTATAGGACATTATTAGCGCCAGTCTATCTAACCGTTGTTGCCATCTGTAACGCACATACAGCATTCATTGGATCAATAAAGTCAGACGTTTCTAACGTGACAAGTTAAGTACAATGAAACGGTGTAAAGTATATATATAACAGCATTGTCTAGCCTAATAGAAAACAACACATAAAAATATTTGCCAGGCATTCGTGGACAGTCTTCAGAACCCGTCTCTGCACATCATTTGACTTTCCTAATACAAATGGGTAGCATTCAAATGAGTAATTGTATTAGGGTTAACACATTGTTAGAAAGTAGGACATGATTTAACATTTTAATTATTATGTTTAATTCATTTTAAGTATATATTTTTTTATATTACATTTGTTTGGTCATCTTAGTAGCCTTCTGTAAGATGATGTGTAAAACACGAAAGGGGAAACAAGCGCCCCCCAAACAACAACATTGTGTGTGTGTCCACTGTGTGAGTGAGTTTGTGCATGTGCAAGCGAGTGAGTGACAACTGTGGCACCATGCGACTTTAGGATCACCTTTTTCAAACTCTAACCATAACAAATCCACAAACGAATAGGTTGCTAATAGTGGGTTAACCTGTCTTGTGCACCTTTCTTGTGCGTTGCGATGCCATGCAATCCTGACGTCACAGCAAATGCAGCAAATCAAATATGATACACTGATAGCACAGTATTTTATCATAATGCGCCTTTTAATTTCTGTTGTTTACCCAAGGTCGAGTGGGCCTGTAGGTTTTGGTGAAAGGAGAATGCTCATAAGAAGCCACAAACACCACAGCCAATGATGTGATGCTTTTTTTTAGGACAGGTTGCCAGTCATTCCAAGTCCAGATGGATATCGTATGGACCTAATACAAATAATATAACATTTGGATATGACAAAAAAATACTTAAGGATTTTATGCCCACATTATTGGAGAAGGTCTTTTTCATGGATAGGATTCCTCTCCCAATTTTTATGAGCCAAAAGGAGGTTACTGCTAGTCAACTTCTCACATATAAACCTATTACAAAAATGTGTTTGCACTGCAATGTAAAACACAAATACAAGTTTTCAGTATTGTAGGTGTATATGAAACATATACAAAATATTGCAATTCATTATTATTGTGAAAGTGTGTGTGGCTTGTTTTTTTTTGGGCCAATACCCTATACAGTCTAATAGGCAGAGGTTCTTATTATCGCCCAAAATATTGAACTTTATTAAATACATTTAATATAAAATGTCCTTTTCATTTTAAAGATTTCAAGTTGTGGAAAGTTTTTTTTCAATCTGTTGCCAGGAGCATTATACTTACTCTTGCTAGTGAATATTTGCTATATTTGGTATATTTGATACCAATGGCAAAGTTAATGACTACAAGAGAAAATACATCAGATTACAAGAGTGATGTAAGCATTTGGCATTTTCCCCTACATGCCGGTCAGGTCTAAGTTTTGTATATTGGTGTCTGTAGAGAGAGAGAGAGAGTGATGACAGCTGTCAAATACACTCTTAAACCCATTTTAAAACATAGGAAAGTGGCCTATCATACAAAAAAACTTAAATGACATTCACTTGCTACTGCTTCAAAATAGTGATGGCTTGCCAGATTTGTGGCCTTTGTGGGGCTAATAATAAGCAGAAGTGACTTGGGGAAGACCATAAAACTTAATGAACTTCTTGGCCACGGGAGGTGTCCACAGGGGCAAGAGAAGGGCCCGCTTGGCTGCCTTGCCTACTTGAGGCATTCTTTATGCCTGTCGAAAAGGAAGAGGGAAAGCGAGCGAGCGATCGTGTAAGAAAGAGGGACAAAGTGATCACTGGATGGTTTAGCTCGATGTAATAGTGTGTGAGCGACTGTGCATACAGTATTGTGTATGCTTCTGTGTGTGCATCATAGATTAATCCATGCATCAATATAAACACACACACGATATGTATGTTTCCCTATACGCTTTCAGATCTAAACCCCACCTGTAGAACTCAAATCTCCATGGGCACATATTGGATTACTTTTTACATATTTATATTTCATATTACATTAAAGATCTAATTAAATATGCATGAGGAATAGGGTCTCCAAGTATGCAAATTATTTAAATGAGCTTGTTTACCAGCTCAGTTGTTGTAATCTTCTTTAATCCCTTTGATGGCCTTTGTTTCAATGTATTTTTCCACTAAACAATATTCTTCTGTACTACATTTTTTGAGCACTCAATTTAGAAATGGCTGTGTAATAATGCTTCTTCTGGTTGTACATTTTCTCTATCCCAGTCACTCTGATCAGTGTGTGTTTTGTGTGCCGTTTGGCATTTGGAAGTAGCTGTTAAGTTATTGTTTTTACTTTTATGAATTTAAATCCACTTTCTGTTTTGAATTGAGACGTGCCTCAAAATGCAGAGGTGTGTGTGTGTGTTTAGCTTCTTTGCAGTTTTGTCTACATCTTATATGTATGAAAACATTTGACAGGTGGACATTATTGATCTCATTGTAACCAGATACTCCAGTGCCTTCATTTGATTATAGTTTATCAATAGATACATAATGCAATTCAATGCAATTCAATGCAATTAGTTTGCTAAGATATTTTGTCGTAAATCAAAGGAAGAGAGCAATGTTCGGAAATATAAAATGCTCATTATTATTCTTGGATCACACTGTATCAAGCATAAATAAAAACAGGCTAAATCAAACCAGAAGTGTTTGTATTGTAGCCATGTAAACAATGACAGCAAACATACGTATTTACATCTGTTTAAAGAGTGAATGGATGATGTGTGTATCTGTCTTGAGTGTGTGTGTGTGTATCTGTCTTGAGTGTGTGTGTGTGTCTGTGTGAGTGTGTATCTGTGTGAGTGTGCGTGTGGTTAACATGTGGTTTGGAGTCACAGCCTCCCCCCTCTTAGCCATTGACAGAGCTCAGCTGGTCTGGTGGCCTTCTTGACCGGGTTGTTTTCCTTTCCCACTGTGGGCCATTCACATGCCCCTGTGAATCTTTGCCCCTTTCATGTCTGTTCAAGTGGCACACAATCCCAATGTCATTTAACCATGCAATGATCCCATCCGGTGAAAATCATTTCCAACCATGAATTTGACAGCAGTGCAACAAACAAACACGGCTTTAATTCTTTTATGTTTAAAGTATGTGCTTCAAAACTGAGCAGAAAATGTATTTTTGGGAGAAGAGTAGAGTAGTTGTATCAAGGCTCTCTTAAACAGCTCCAGTGGAAAAATGTGAAACGGTACCTGATATATATCTAGAATCTTTACATTAATATCCATGTTAGAAATACGACGGCCATTTCAACCTGTGTGGAGAATTAATGTATGTATGCCTCCCACTTAGAATCTCAGAAACTCACCAGGGACCTCGGTGCATGGCGTCAAGGGCGGGGGGTTAAGTTAAATCTATTTTTCCGCTTGGGTCAGTAGCCCGTGTTGTGTGGTTGGGAAAGAGAGAGGGATGCACTTGACTGGTAAACAGACAGATGGGTTTTGCAATGCAATGCTGTTTGTAGTGTTCGGAGGATTTTTGGCACTCTTATTGTAGACCTAGAGCAGATTTCCTCATTGCTAAGACCCTAGAAGTATTAATTCACTTTGATATGCTAATTAGAGGGCATTATGGAAGAAATGAGATTAAGTGGCAGCATGAAGTCATTTACTTGTCAGTAAATTGAGTGTTTTTAGCAGGAGGGGTTTGTTTTTTCACTTTCTCTTGGTTTTGCATTTCAATGAGCTGAATGTGAGATATTGCTAAAACTGCTAGAATTCTGTGCCCTTTTTCCCGTTTAGTTTTTCCTCTCTCGTCATGTTTGACACTAGCAATCTGCAAAAGATCACACGGGTTTGTTCTTCGACATTACTTTTTTCCACACCTCTTCTGAATTGTGCCCAGCATGTCAGGGGCAGAAAAAGAAAAGTAAACTCTAAAAAGATAAGTATGCTGTCATTTCTTTCTGCCATAGCTTGAGGAAGAACTACGGTGCATTGTGGAGGGAGATCTCAGTGCTAATCAGATGTGCTGGGTTTGTTTTCTCTTGCTCTCCTTTCCCCTCTCTCTCGCCCTGGAAGAGAGGCTTTCAGCAGCAGCGGGAGCAGCAAGAATAACAACGGTGAAAGATTACCTCCATATGGTATTTCTGACCAGGAAAGGAGAGGTTCTGCAGCAGGACTCCTCTTTGATGTGAGGTTTAATCAATAGAAAGAGATTACAGAAAACTATTACAATCTAAACCACAGCGCGCCACTGAGAGGCTTAGTCCTCTTCACAGCTCTCTCAGCTGCACTGCACTCCTCCTGGCTGCTTATTGACCTGTTGTTTTCTTGACCTTTGACTCATCAAGTTCAGAAACGGGAGGTCTGGAGAGGTAAGAGAGTGCAGGAGGCTCAGGCTGATAGATACCCAGATCCAGTGTGTAGAGCAGAGGATTAGAGAGACTAGCTACAGACTAGGGGAATGTCAGCATTGTGTTGGACAGCATTATGTTAGCCTCCTCACATTACTGAACACACTGCTGAACATGCTACAAAATGTGTCTGTTCATCTATGTGCACGCTGTGGTTATGAACACTGGACTGGCTGAATTAATTTCAGAGTGAGGTTGTAATTAACCACATGCAAGGCTGAGTAAAAGCATTACCTTGCGTAAATATTGTTAGGTTTTAGGGGTAAGCATTTCTCAAACCTTTAGGGAACATTAATTTCAAGGCTCTCTGACAGAGTTAATGAGCCACCTTAATCTAGTTTGGTGTTAATTTTACATCCCATTATTATTATTATTATTAGTATTAGTATTAGTAGTAGTAGTATTTTTATTAGTATTATTAGTATTTGTGTTAGTATTATTATTACATTGAGAAAACAATCTAAGTTAATGATATCAGTATCCTTACCGTGGCCCAAGATCAAAAGTAAATATTTGTCAAGACTGCCTTGTTCTTTACCATTTATTTTTTTTATAGTGTTGATTTGCGCACAATACCAGAGTCAATGTATGCCGGGGAACAGAAAGCTATTCAGCAGACAGACAATTGACTTTGGCTGCTTTTTGTTTGAGAGTGCCTCAGTGATGTGGCTGCAGTGACTAGATAGCGCTCGGCAGAATGGTTCTCTCACAGCTGGGTTCCTGGCCGTCTCAATGGCAGGGCCACTTGTGCTTCCTCTGCATCGGGCAGCGGGCAGGGGATTGGGAAGATGGGGCTGTTATCTAAGCAGCTCCCAAATTCCCTCCTTTCTCCTAACAACAGAGAAAAAAGAGCAAGCATATGACAAAGAGAGAATGGAGAAAAAGTAGGGTGCTAATCAGTATCTATAGGGAGGGAAAATCTGTAATCTCATGCTTTCACATGCTCTGAGTATTTGTTGTATTTTGTTATCCTGACTCCTACAGTATATAGCAGCACCGGAATCTGATTCTGATCTGAACGAGGCGCTTTTGAACGATAATCCGCTGGTGCTGATGTCCTTCCATCTGTACAAACGCAGAACCTTGCACTTGCCTCTCTCGCTCCCATTTCTATAGCTGGAAGCGTTTTCTGTGGGCTCCTATGTGAACAACAGCCGATAATTGTTTTTCCACATACGTTATGCAAATTAGTCTTTATGGCAACTGGCATAAGAATTAGCATCCTCCAACAATATTTTAGTAGGTTAATTGCGAAATTTCGAAATTGTACATCTGCGTTGTTAATTAGGCATGACAGAGGTGGTGAAATAGCTATCTTCAGGCGGTGGCAGCCAGGAAAGGCTGCTTGGGATGCAAAAGGGAAGGATTGATTGAAATTGAGGGGTTACAGCTGTAGGAGTATGGCTGTCAAGGAATACTTCTTTGTGTCTGCCACACGTTTATTTCACACGGTTGACATCGGTAAAGCTTGGAGCATCATGGCCCTTGCTTGCTTTCTGTGCACTCGCCATTATCCTCAATGTTCTGGTGCCTCTCTCTGCTAACCAAACAGAGTATCCCACCTGAACCAACATGCTGCTGAAGCGTGATGAATAATAGAAAAGAAAATTAGAATAAATCTCTCAGATCCTCCTCAGCATTGTTCGTCCTCCATCAGGCAGAAAGGCTCCTCCCACATTGACCCAGTCTGGGTATCAATGACATTGTCTTATATTTGCTAATCTCATTTAATAAATGTGGTCCCTGCACCCCCACCCCCAACTCTTTAGATGAGCTCATGTTTCATTTAAGTACCTTCTATCTCAGATCCCTCGGTTTGCTCCATTCTTTGTTATTCAAGAAAACACAGTGAATATGAACATATAGAATATGAACTCATAGCCAGAATTCTGGTATTGTAATTTCATTGGAGTTGATCAATTCAGTTGGCTTAAAAAAATATATATAAAAAATAAATGGGAATATGTTTGTTTTACGTGTGAGTTACTCGAGATGTTCAATCCCTTGTGATCGTTGCGTAGCCAAGCCTTCCTCTCCAGGGGCCAGAGGTCATAATGTTTCCCCCTGTGGGCTACATGGTGCCCTTATGTTGATGGAGGAACTGAAATGTTGTAGATGTTTTAGGGGCACAGCAACATGGAGGAGGTAGCTTGTTCTCTATCGGGGCCCCGGCATCTGTTAGCATGGCATCTCCTCTAATATATTGCCGTGGCTGCGCGCTCTACAGACCAGAAAGAGGCCGTCTGATGAATTCGATATCACCTTTGACTCGGCAGCTATTCTTTGCAGGTTAACCAAATTGTGCTCAGTATTGAAACATTACATTTTCATTTAAAGTGAATGTTCCACCAGCCACGCTGTTTTCAATATTTTATACTTTTCCCCTGACATGTGTATATGAAATAAGTACAATTTGTGATGTGTTATCATCAATAATTTTGTCAGCAGGCGTAAAAGCTTAAAAAGCCATCCACCCACCACAGTGTTTATGTCTACAGCAAAATGTAAAATGACCATTTACCCATGCAGACCTCGCTTGATGGTTCCTTTCAGATATAGATTTGACAGCGAGTATGTCTGTTAAATCAATTCGTTTCATGTTTACTTAATGACATTTTCTCAATTATACATTGCTAGATTTGTGTCGGTAATATTCAGTTCAAGCTTAAAAGGGACTAGTCTGAAAGTGTCTTATGGTGCGATAAGTGATATTGATTCAGTAAGAGCTGATCACAGATCAGGTCAGGTAACAGAGACACTGGACCATGGGGAAGACTGTTACACAGTTATAACAATGATACAACTAAAGGTTTGGTTACCGGATGTTTCCTATAGAGTTTCTTTATCTGAGCCCAATCTTGGTCTTAATGTTTTAACGCAGCATCGTTAGATGGTGGAGCTATATTGCCATATAGCAGTTATTAGTGTAAAGAGGGTCAGATGGAGAGACTGGTCTGCTGTCAGTAATGATACTGCTATTTATAGGTCCCCATTTCATTAGCTCCAGTGTTTCAGGGAAGAGATTTTCTCATGGGGCAATAGATGCCTGATGTTAATTTACTCTCCATACACATTACATGTGGACAACCAACATGCTACAATGGTTTTTAGTACAGAGGTGCACCGCTGCTGTTCACAGGAAATATATTTTGATGATGCTATTTGTTTTGGGGTTTATCTATTTTATGATTGGCCGTTTGTTTTCTTCGTTATACGCTGAATATAATATTATCCATGTAATACAGTAACATGTATAGGGAATGGAACTCTTACAGGTGATCAGTTTCTCTCTCAGAGAAGTGTTGGCATTTTCAGATGTAGGCTATTAGATTTACAGATTTTATTTGAGCATTTAGAACAGTACAACATTGCAAGGCTGCTACCGTGTTCAAATCGTTATCAGTGTTATCACACACATGCTCTACTATGTCGAATAACAACGCGTGACTGTAGTCCGTTTTCTCCCTTGCTGTACCATATGTATCTTCCCAAAAGGTGTTTTCTAAAGTTCTATCCTTATTTGTTCAGCTGAAATGAAGACTCTTTTCCATTGTTCCACAAGCCATTGTTCCACATGTTTCACACATTAGAATGATATATTGAAGGCCAAAATGGGAAAAAGACTGCAATGCAATGAAAATTTAATCAGCGTCTTCTGCTGCTGCTTTAATAAGGCAAATAATTCTTATGGCTGCTGTGTTAAGATTTCTAATATTTAATTCATAACAAACCTTGCATTATTCTGCTGCTGCCCTAACAAGCCCCACTCTGCTGCCTGCCAAAAGGCAGCCATAAAAATGTAAAAGCAGATGTAAATGTCTAACGACAACTGGATGAGCAGCTTTGAAGTCATCAATAAATACTATACTGCCTTAACGTTATACTATTCAAATGGGGCAGAGAGTGTCTATTTTTACTCAACATTAAGATAATGATAGAAAAAGTGAAAATATATATTGAAGGTCAGATGAAAACAATGACACCATGATGGGGCTGTATTTGTTTTAAAGGCAAGATATTGGTTCCTGGTGTTGAACACACAGAGAAACCTTCTATTATTGAGTGATCCAGATTT
This sequence comes from Oncorhynchus mykiss, assembly GCF_057628025.1. Classification (NCBI taxonomy): domain Eukaryota; kingdom Metazoa; phylum Chordata; class Actinopteri; order Salmoniformes; family Salmonidae; genus Oncorhynchus; species Oncorhynchus mykiss. The sequence goes on along the minus strand of NC_143032.1, from coordinate 56,767,853 downwards.
ACTATCTCTACTCCTAGAACAATACACAAGGGACTGAAATCCCCTTCCTCTTCTCGCGTCATATTAACTCAAGCAAGGGTTGGTGAATGTATAAGCCTACTCTAAATGTATCTTTCTTTTTCTTCACCTAAGCCCTTGAAGTTCATTTTTGTGGGCTGAAGCAATGGAAAGATGGCAAGTGGCCAACGACTAGGTTCTGGCTCATGTTACAGTGAAACGGCGGGTCCTGTTTTCGTCTCTTGGTGAAATGGCTTAATTGGTGTCAGAGCCCCAGGGATAAAGGCCTCTTGCTCTGAAACATAGCCACACCGGGCCTGTATTCCCTCAGCCAGGACGAGCGGGTAACGCCTGGTGGTGAATGAGGACTGAGCCGTGCCATAACAATACGCAATGATGTTTGGGATGACAGAAATTAATACGCTCTTGCTCCCAGAAAGCCATGATTAATGACGGCGAGCAGGGGAACGCTGTCCCTCCTTTTACTCCACATTGACGGGCATTGAAAAGCGAAAAAGGCTGGCTTCTCTTCCCTTTAGAAAGTGGAGGTCACCCAGAGTACATTACTGCTATTTTTCTCTCCCTTTTTTTCCGGTGGGAGATTGGATGGTTCCTCCTAATGAATTTAGGATGGGTCCGCTCCCCAGATTTGTGAGCTGGTATCCTGTCCACTAGCATGCTGTTGGGAGTACTCAGTCTTTCCTGGAGTTATGGCTGTTAGGAAGTACATGGGAAAGGAAAAGCACCTACTGATATATGGAATTACTTATATTACAACATAACAGGTATTGACTGATGTTTGCTTGATTTGTTTAACAGCCGTCCCTAATATCTTCACTACATGTCTATAGATATTACAACACAGTTAATGGCATGTTGGCAACCTAGATCCATGTATCAATATGATCGATCATGTCTGCACACTTGGAAAAGGACAGCAAACAAAAATAAGGTATATTCGATGTTGTAAAGAAAGGATGATGACAATGTGCTTTTTCATAGTAAGTGTGTTTTGGGATATTAACAACAGTCGTTTAATTGAACATCTTAAACATTGAGGATTTTCTGAAAGTGAAAGATTCGGGAGCCCATGTGTGAACACACTGAGCTGATGTGCAGTAGCCATGATATGAGTGTCTGTTGTGTCCTAGCAGCAGACACATTAATATTTAATCCTGTGTGCCACAGACATCCCCAGAGCATTCTGTTCAGGCCTTACTTTCACTAATGTCTTTTCCACCTTCCCAGGTATTTCATTTCTACGTAATGGAGAATTAAAGCATGCATTAGGATGATACCAGGCACCTTGTAAGGGATTTCTAAGGGCATTTCTCTCTGCACATTGCAGTGAAAATTCTAAAAGCAAGTTTTGCCAATGGACATTCTGCTGACACAGTGTATTTCCCTCACTCCTGCTTCTCAAATAAGCACTAGCTCTGTCAGAATGATTGATACATATTTAGGTAGCACTTTCTTTCTCGTAGCACTGTGGAAGGTAGGAGTGTATGCGAGCAGCAGAGAAGTCAAAGTTTTAAACAGTGAATCAGTAAGCCTCATAAGGGCCTCTCTCTGCTCTCAGACGGGTGCGTAGGAAGACAATGTCAGCTTTGATTTGGCTTGTCAGTGATTTGAATAGTTACTATCTCACCATTCGTCATTTCAATTGTTTCCTGTGTATGAAGGCTCAAAGCTCCCATCAACAAAATCTCACAAAGTCACTGAATCAGCATAGTTACAAGGGTTTGTTTACTATTTAAACCTCTACAGTTTTACTACGTATAGTAAGTTGTGTCAGTCTGTACTGTATATGTAATGCCCTCAATTTGCTTTCGGTCTTTTAATACAATTATGCAAAGTGATAGGCTTCCCATGCAAATGTGCACATAGCTGGGTTAGAACAGAAGGCGTGGTTACCCACATTCTCTAAATAATGAAAAATATCCCCTAACGTAGTGTGTGTATGTGTGTTTTTGTGTGGGTCGGCCGACCCGTCAGGTCCTGGAGTGAAGGCTGGGTGCGAGGGCGCCTGGTACCTCCGTCTGTAAGTATGCCGAGCACGGTCTGGCCTCTCCCGGGTGCTGATGGAGAGCATGGAGTGGAAGAGTTAATTTATTTAATGACTGAGTGTCTTTTATCTCCCGAGCCCTGATTAGAATCCATGCTTGATGAGGGAAGGGATAGAGTGGTGTGCACCAGCCTCACGCACTTAGACCCACGGACTCCGATTCCTCCATCCTTTCTCCTCCCCACCTCCACTCTATCCGTCTCCTCCGCTTCCTCCAGTAAAGATCAGAAACTAGGGTTAAGGAAAAATCATGCTATAGAGTCAGATATTTTACAATTATTATCTGAATACCTTTGATAATTGTGTAGCCTACCTTGTATATGATTTAGCATGGTGAGCTAAAGGGAGCGATCCTGGGAAATCTGAGTGAGGAGTAACGTTACATTGTAATTGTGATTAGTTGTGTGTGGCATGGGGCGTGATACAGATGAAGGGCTGTGGAGCTAGCTGTATGAACGTGGGAAAGCCAAACAGTGTGTGTCACTTTGGCAGCAGTGGCTGTCAGCAGTGGGGAGCTGCTGTTGTAAAAACCATGACCTCGCTCTCTGCCAGCATGCCTCTTGTGGAGCCAAAGCACTGCCCTGCAGATCTGGGCCAGTTGTGGGACGGAATGCAAAAAACACAGAGGACAGTGGAAATAAGTTCTAAAAACCTAATTGTGAACGGGTGGAAGTAATGACATACTTCTCTGAGCTATCATGACCAGAGAGGTGAGAGAGAGTGGGAGAGAGGTGAGAGAGAGGGGGAGAGAGGTGAGAGAGAGGGGGAGAGAAGTGGCGCAGAGGGAGAAAATACTCCCTGCTTCTAACATTTCCATAAGCCATCATCAGTAATGCAACAGCAACCTCACAAACCAGAAATGATTTCTTCAGGCATTTCTGTCAAGTCTTATTCAAATAACACCAGCCTCACATTTGAATAACAGGCGACATTTTGAATTAATTAATCAGACAAGATAGTCTAGGCCTCTTCTCATTAGTCTACGGGTCAGGCTGGGGAAGATATATGCGCTGGAGATGATATACTTCTCTTTAATAGTGATTTATGGAGATTTTGGATTGCGCTCGATTTGTCAAAGGGCCTGGTAGCAGAAGAAAATAGGACAGTACATATTTCATTACCTAATCCTTGATTGATTCCATGATGCTAAAAGATATAATGCTTTTGTTTAGATGCATGGAAATCTCTTGTTGAGGCTGCAACCCAACATCGAGAGCAGAAACACAAACACACGCACACACGCACACACACACACACACACACACACACACACACACACACACACACACACACACACACACACACACACACACACACACACACACACACACACACACACTCTCTCATTTTAATCTCCTCATAGACCTTTCCCATTTTACTTTTCCTATGCAATTAAGCGAGGGCTGTAAATTATAACTGTGCAGTACTTTAATTATCACAGTGTAAAAATAGAGTTCCTATCTTTGAGAGGATTTCATTAACTTACTGATTATCCTGTGTGTGCTAAATTTGTTCTTCCAGAATAATACGAGGAATTGTATTTACATTATGTAGTCGGTATGTAGTAGGTATGTACTGACACAGCCAGCCTTGGGCTATTCTGGCTAGTGAAATATAAGCACCTATTCTAAAATAGAGACAACATATTCATGTCAGTTCCCAAGTCAATAAGATTCTTGACATTTGCTGACAGCTTGGTGTTAAACTATTTTGGCTTTGAAGTTGTTTCCGTACTGTACTGTAATGTAATGTAAGTTTAATATTTAGTATAGGTGTGAATCCAATACATAACAGTTTTATGACATGCTCTCTTTCTTGTTATTTCCTGGCCACAACAACTTGATGTATTTCTTTCATTCATGAATATGTTTGTTATCCACCATGCAGCCAATTATGGTCAACCCACTCTTGTTTATTGCTCTTAGAAATGAGTGTTTGTGGTTGCAGATTGAAGTACAGCAATGCTTTAGCTGTCTGTATATGTCTGTGAGTGTGCGTGTGTGTTCCTGTTAGCTTGCTTTGGGCCGGTGGTATTAACACTGTGTGAGAGGATGAGGCTGCGGATGAGGCTGCGGTAGGATCTGTTCATAATTCTCTACTTGGGCATGACTTTGCAAGCGTGTAATTGGGCATAGGCCTAAACTTATCAGGGTAAAGGCTGTTTGTACAACCCGGAGGTGCAGAGAGACTGCTGATCTCCACCTGCTAGAACTCCTTAATAATACTGACTATTCAACAGCGACTGAGGTTATAACACACAAGCATTGTTATTGATTATTGTCTGATTGCCTTACATTGGTGGAATGTGTCAGTGTGTCTTTGACTCAGTTCATTTTGCACAAATCAGTCATTTTGGTGGTTTCGATGGTTGAATATAAGACATATCCATGAATAAGGAATAAAAAATGTGTCACCCCCTCACTGGCCATTTGGCTAATATGGCAGGACTTGTGACAGCACTATGTGTGTGTCAGAATGGTACGAGCTGTTGCCATTCTGGTGTGCGGGCAGCCAACACAATATGCACCACCGTTGTGACGAAACATTCAAATAAATTGCTGTCACCCTGCTGAAACACCAAGTGCAGAGATTTCCATCTGACGTGTGGAAGACCCAGACATGCAGTCGTGACAAGTAACGCTGGAGCACCTGTGAGAGACTGACGATAAAAATCAGGATATGCCTGATCCTCGGCATAACAATACCTACCATTACTTGATATTATTACTCTTCCTTAAGAGAGAGCTCAAGATGGAGAGATATTTGAAACGTGGCGGCGTTTTTAAAGCCTGGGTAATGAATACACGCCTGCTTTTTTATTTTTTATTTTACTGCACAATTCATTATACAGTAAAATGCAGGACTGCTGATATTGAACTGTCAATTCTTTTTGCATTATAAATACATTTAAACTCCCCTTTCTGAAAGAAGAGTATGTTCTTTGAATAGCAAAATTGGGAACGATAGGTTTACTTTTTGCACAATTCTGATTGTGATTTCTAAACATGATGATGTTTCACCCATAGGCCTCCAGTGCTTTAACATTTACACTGCAACATTTTAGTCAACTTTAGAATGAGAAAAAGCTCTGCTGAAAACCAGAGGACACATTGTAAAATCTGCGATCCATTCTCCACTGCATTGTTATATTCTACCTTATAGGTTGTTAATGAGGAATAGGCCCTCATTATGAGTTTAAGGATGAGAGAGGAAAGCTTTTAATTAATGATATGTAAATGGTTCTGAATTGATTATGTTAGAATATCAAGAGAGATGGGTAGAAGCTGTGGTGTAATATATTTTAATTAAGAATTAATTAAAAATGATGGCAATTTTATAGAGCCTCACAGAAAATAGTGGAATTTACTCTCTGTCAGAAGTAAATTAGCCTTTGATTAAATAAACGAGCACATACTGTATTTATAGAAGAGTTATTTTTAAACTTTGCCAGGAAGAATGACACAGTTTTCCAAAAATAATTAGCACTATGTCAGTGGTCGACCAATAACTGAGTTTGCCGTGGGTTAATTGTGATTTATCCCAATTATAATGTATTAGATTTCCTTGATTTGTGTCAGCTGAAGTTTATGGATCAATAAAGCTGTATTTCATTGAATGTACTTAGTGCCTGAAATTAGATTGGACATAATGAAAGCAATTGAAGTGCATAGAACTGCATCACACAAAACATTGTATATTTATTACATACTGTATATGTATATACTTATCAAATATGACAAGTCAATTGTAAACCACAAAGATATCAATACATTTTTTGAAGTATCATACAATTTCTCAAAAAAGATTAGTTGTGACTAGTGTGAGACCCTAGTTAACCTGTATAATAGTGATCTATTCTTTGGAGAAAAAAAAAATATATATTTGAGACATTAGGTGCACTAATCGTGTGCAGTAGTTTATCAAGGCAGCACAGGCCTTTGTTCTCTGCTAATACTAGCATGCGTGCTCTTTGCAAAACTCTGCGATCAATGGCAGGGATGCTGGTATCACAGCACTCAGAGAAGGCATAGCTCGGGGGAGGGGAGGGTGTGTGTGTGTGTGTGTGTGTGGGGGGGGGGGGTCCCTGGTGGTTCATTTTGATTGGAGCACAGAGTTTTGTGTTGAAAGGCCAGGGAGAGACAGGCTGTTGGAACCAAATCCCCCTGGATCAGTTAGAGCTTTGCAACAAAAACACCTTGATATTCCGAGGGAACATTTTGCTTTGGAAAATAATGAATTTAAATGAATGAGCTATTTAAAAACTGAAAAAATAAACAATGAAATGGCTATAAACGACGCGTATGTGTGTGTGTTTACAATGTATGAATGTGTGTCCTGTGTAGTGTATTGGGTGGATTCGTTAAATATACAATACTTATGTAGAACTGTACCACAATATTTTATAGTGTATAGTCTAGTATAGAGTATTGATTTGTTATTATCAGTTTTCTATTGAACGTATGTCAACAGTACTGTATTCAAAGGTCACATACATTATGGATGTTGAGATGAACCAGGCTGTTAGCTGAGTAGTGCTGTGAAGAAGCAGAGAGACAGAGAGAGAGAGCAGAGGGGAGAGGGGTTTGTGAGAGGAGAAGATGAGGGCTTTGATGGGGTAATGAACCAGTTGTGGGAGGCAGTGTGGACATGGTGGCTGAGAGGAGATGGGGTATCAGTCCTACTCCCCCCCCCCCCCCCCCCTCCCCCAAACACACACGCACACCAATGGCTGGCCAAGCCTCCCTCTTCTCTGACACCTGCAACCAGTTGCAATACATCACTGTCAGGATTGCTTTCCCCACCCATCTGCATTTGCACGTTAGTTACCCATGGAGGCCCTCATCAAAAAAGTTGAGCAGTCCTGACACAAGCTCCCTGGTGGGAACACGGAAGGTGAGGCAATGTTGGGAGGTGCCATGGCGGGTGTCACTGCTGGCTGCACTCTCTCCCAACACAAACCTGATTAATACTGAAGGCAAAAATGGATTGTTAGCTCATTGGCTGTAAATGCTCAGATATCACACCAATCACTTCCTAAGTTAAATATTGAACACATCACATGCAAATCTTGGCTTTGGTTCTTGAGAGCTGATATAAGCACACATTAAGAAAAATATATTACATCACACTTCCATAGCATATTTCCATTACAACGTCACGCCAGCGGTTATCATAAATGGAGTATAACACTGAAATAGTCTGAGTCTGAGGTAATCTAGGTTGAAGTTCAGAGTCATTGATCGTCAATGAATGGCTCCTGTATCATCTGCAAGGTTGTCAATCAAATTGGTTGTGTGTCTGGTCATTGAGGAGGAAGTGAATGCATGGTGCCTCCAGTGTGTGTGAGCTCACTGTGGCGTGGGGGGGGGGGGGGGGGGGGGGGGTAGTAGTCATCTGACAGTGCCACTGTTAGCTAGCGGTCAGTGAGTGGAGCGGTGGCTCCGGCCACGATGGCGGGGGGTCAGCATCTGAACTCACTGATGGGAGCCAGAACATGAAACAATGCCGGGGGAACGTCTGGTGGGCGAGCAGCACAGAATTACAAGCGAGGGAGCGGGCCTGCTGAGGCAATTACGGCTTAATGGGGTCATTTGGAAGGCAATTGCCAGGGGTTAATGTAGTATGGAGAGATGAGGTGAGATTGAAGTGAAATTTGGGGCTAGTAAATGTGTTCAAATGAAAAGGGAGCGAGCAGACATGTTGTGCATCGACGAGTTGGGAGGTTGGATGGGGGAACGAGAGCACGGGCACTCCCAGCAACACATATGGACACATGGCTCTATCTTTCACACTCATGCACACACACACCATATGCCCTGGAAGCACTACCTCTCTCCCTACTGGAGGTCTTCTTCTCTTTCTCCTCTCTGTCTCTTCTGTCTGCCCCTCTGTTCTTTCCATGGCCTCTCCTTGTTGGCTGCTCTCTGAACAAGGGCTGCAGTGTTTCACCCTTGCTGATGACAAGGAAGTCTACAAGAAAGTGTTATTTTACAGACGTGTCAGCACTTGTGATATTATTTCTTGTGTCATAAAGCAGGGTTTACCAGTAATCTACCAGAATTTTGGTATCTTTCAAGGATTTTATGTAATCTATCACAAGACATCTAGTGGTCGTTTTGGGTACTTCAAATTATCACAGGTGTCTGTAATAATCTCTGACCCTCTATGTGTCTTTATCACATGTTAAAATATATGAAATAATTAAATACGATGATTTTCAAAATAAAACATTTAATGAAAAATCTGTAAAACATTATCCTAAATATAAACCATCAACCTAGTGAATAGCACTGGTGTTTAATGTGAGCTGGTGCCAGTTAGAAGAGTTGCAGAGTTAATTGAAAAATTGTCATTGTTGATGAGATTTTTTTGTTTTTTACATTAATGAGGCTATTTTCTCTTTAATCATTTCCCCTAGAAACTCAGGGAAAATATGGAGACCAATATTTATATTCAAGTATAAATTACCCAAGTTACACTAGATACCATAGATTTTCTGTTAATTACCAAAATTACTGAAGATTCCGGTAACTTTGGTAAACTACCAGTAGCTTAGCAACCCTAGACATAAGTGAGAATACTAACAGTTAGGATGATCATAACATATCAGTTTGATGAATTCTGGGTGGTGTAGGATAGGGAGGTCCTCAGTTAGAGACAGGTCAAGCCCTCCTATCAGTTATGATAGAGTGGTAAACATGTTAGAAATTGTAGGAGAGGCACCTCAATGGATGGGGATAAAGAAGGTAATTATGCGTTTTTACGTTGTCCAGTTCATTACGTTAATTGCCAAACAGAATCCTGGTTTGGAAGGGTGCACTGGAGCTTTGGGAACAGATCTTTGCCAGGGCCCCTGGCTTTAGCCCCTGATCCCCTAGCCTGATCTGCAGCAGGCAGCCCAATCCTGCTAACGCTAAACTTTGATCAAAGCCAAACTTCCTTAAGGTCAGCCATGTGAATTCCCCTGGAGCCACTGTGTGCGCTGAAGCGGACTGCAGTATAGGAGGTTGTAGAGCACTGGGTGCCTTGCTGCTGCTGCCTGGGACCGTGCTGGATCACTGGCCAGCAATAGCATTATCATCAGCCATTTCAAGTCTTCAGCGTTTTTACACGATTATGCTCAACACTGGAACTTAACATCATCCATGGGTGAAGATTCCTAGAGCAGTCTCTCTCCCTCTCTCTCTCTGCATCCCCCATTCTCTCTTGCTCTCGCTCTCCGTTCACCCTTTCTCTCTCACACACTGTCCTGCCATCTCTGTGAAGTCAGCGCCTCCCCTCCCTTCCCCTTCCCCTCTACACATAGTTTTGGCCAGGAGCCGGCCACTTCACTGAGGCACATTTTCCCAGGCTCCCAGAAGGCTATTTTACTAGGATTCCCATTAGGTCTTAACCCATTACCAACGTTCCAAATACAGAATTATTTACTTTATATGCTAATACATTTATTTCACATGGCTTGCTCAATGCTCATGAACACCAGAATTCCACATCAATGTCTTACTCGTTTCTTCTGTATAGACTTCATGATTTTCTGTTGAAGTTATGTGACATTTGAAATACAGTACCAGTCAAAAGTTTCTTGTCCCAAGCAAGTCTCTTCTTGTTATTGGTGTTCTTTAGTAATGGTTCTTCTGAGCAGTTGATGTTGAGATGTGTCTGTTACTTGATCCCTGTGAAGCATTTATTTGGGCTGCAATTTCTGATGCTGGTAACTCTAATAAACTTATCCTCTGCAGCAGAGGTAACACTGGGTGTTCCTTTCCTGTGGCGGTCCTCATGAGAGCCAGTTTCATAGCGCTTGATGGTTTTTGCGACTGCACTTGAAGATACTTTCAAAATTCTAGAAATGTTCCTGATTAACTGACCTTCATGCCTTAAAGTAATGATGGACTATCATTTCTATTTGCTTATTTTAGCTGTTCTTGCCATAATATGGACTTGGTCTTTTACCGAATAGGGCTATCTTCTGTATTCCACCCTTACCTTGTCAAAACACAACTGATTGACTCAAATGCATTAAGAAGGAAAGAAATTCCACAAATTAACTTTGAACCAGGCACGCCTGTTAATTGAAATGCATTCCAGGTGACTAACTCATGAAGCTGGTTGAGAGAATGCCAAGAGTGTGCAAAGCTGTCATCAAGGCAAAGAATCTCAAATATAAAATACATTTTGGTTTGTTTAACACTTTTTTGGTTACGACATGATTTCATATGTGTTATTTCAACAATGTAGAAAATAGTAAAAATAAAGAAAAACCATTGAATGAGTAGGTGTGTCCAAACTTTTGACTGGCACTGTACATATTTACATGATTTTTCAGTATGACAGAATTTGCACTCAAATGCCTGCAGCCTTTATTTGTGTATAGTTGAATTGTTATTGGAATACTGTACATAGCGCTCTGTTGTCTGGTCTGGTCAAACTGTATCCTCTCAACCATAGCACAGCCCCATGTGGAGTAAGGATTGTGTCAGTGCCATGGGGAGTACTAGTATGATGCAGCTACAGTATGTTGTCATTTCAGAGTGACAAATACACACTGGCAGAACATCAGAATGGGGGAATGGAATGGTGTCACTGACAAAGTGCCCTGACCTCTTGGGCCCCTGGCCTCCAGAGGACCCGGCACTGATTTACCTCAGGTCAGCAGTGGTGTGAATATGGTGCTCCCCCATGGAGAGCAGCTCATCCCATCGCAGTTCAGACTCCACTGGTGGAGAGGACAGGCGTCAAACCCTTTAGCCTATAGAGTGGGATGGAAATTGGGTTAAGATTTTGTTTGAGATTTTCAATGGTAAACATGTATACCCTTTTTGTATTTTTTTTTTTTTTAATTCACCATCTTCTTGCATTTTAAAATACCGTCATTGGTCCCTATGACATCTTTATACCTAATTTGAGAACAGGCCATAAAGCAAAGCCTTTACAACGGCAAAAGAAAGCCTGAAGCTACCGAACGCCTCGCTTCACCTGCCTCCATTTCATGTCACCAAAGCATCCCATCAAACCCAGCCTCCTTCCTGTTGTAAGGTAGGGGGGAAAATCAATGCTGCAATCTTTTTCTTTTTGCCTTCTCCAATCCGTAATTGAAATGGAAAATCAAATGAACGGCAAGCAGATAATTGTTTTATCAATATTCCCTGCCTGCCCTACAAGGGTCAGCGCAGAATGATCATGAGTCGGGGATATGACGAGGACAAAATGTGAAATTGAACAGCTAGGAGGCAATAAATCATCAAGAGTGACCAGCATGTAGCTGGAGCAGGCAGCTTTCCCCTCAGAATTTGTCCTAAAGCTTTCCACGCTAAATAGGGAATATTCATCTCATTATGGCTACAGTTAATATTGTTATCAAATAGTACTCTTAGAATTCATGCCGAAAGTCAAGGTCAGTTTTGTTATTATTGTTGTCATTGTGACTCTGGTATCAAGACTATAATAGAGGGCGAAGCAGAATGGCATACGCTTGCTGAGAGGAGAGAGAAAGTAACAGAACAAATTAAACATAAAAAGGAAAAGAAATAAGATTAGAATTCCTATAATGTAAAGCATAAAATATAAGTGCATGCTGTTTGGTCATAATACAAATATGTCTTACATTTTGCTAGTTTGTGAATGAGCTTTTAGGTTACAAGTCTAGGAAGATTGTATTTTAAATGGTTGTCATTGTTTGCTAAATCAAGTATGAGTTTTTTTGTGCTCCACAGACATACATGATGTGTCTCTTGTCTCACAGAATTGCAGTGTTTTATCCCCTTTTTTCCTTTAAACATTTGTTTAGAGAGGTGGTTAAGAGGACTGTTAGCTTACCGTGATTGACAGCACATTCTTCTTCCTCTCTATGTCCTTAAATGGAAAAGTCTTGTAAAAACTGCAGATAAAACTGTTGTAGAAAATCGACATCCTAAATCATGTATAGTCCCTTTCCATCAGGCTCATCCTCTTGCAAGGCATTGACAAAAATATGAAATTGATTTGGTTGAAGGGTGTTAAAGAGGCGACAGGAGAATGTCACAAACAATGAATGGTCGCAGCTTGGAGGAAAATCAATGGAGGAGGTTGAAGCCAGTCTCGAGAGCAACTTGGCAGGCGCACACTGTTCCAGGAACAAATCTGCCTTCTGGCCTTGGTTGCATGATCAAAGGGAAAACTTGATAGGTTTAATGAAGGGAGATACGATAGAACTGACAACAGAAATATAGATATTGCGGCGCAGTGCATTTCCACTTCAGAGCCCCAGCCATGCAATAGGCCTGATTGATAATACATTTAAATTAGCTGCTTAGGGGAAGTAGAGAGACTGCTTTTGCTCTGCATAAACACGCTGTACACTACTGTAGCTAGTCCGTTCAGGTGCTCGCAATACAGCAGCAATATTGAGGTATTATACTTTTCTATATCATTTTATATGAGCCAGGATTTTTTTGACTGATACCTTGTGACAAGTTGTTTAACATGGTAGCATGGCTAACGTGGATACTTCCCCACTTGCCAGTTGTAAGCTATTAACCATATGGTTCCATGCTGCTTATGGTGCTTATGGTGCAGTAGTACACTCTTATGATGTGTATTGGCATGATTCAAATCATGACAAAAATGAATGAATAAATAAATCCCATGAGTCAGGTTAATCTCTAACAGTGTCGATGATAACCTGTGAATGAAAAAAAAAAGAAGAGTATTGGCTATCCAATATCCTTCAAGTGGACATAGTGTTATAAATCCCCCCTACTTTGTTTGGATTGCAGTTGTAAGCCTGATGCCATATGCTACTTTCCTCTTTAACTGGGATTATGCCATCATTATTGCTGATAAAAGCTGTTTACTGCCTTGGCTCCAAATCGATGCTCAAGGCGCTCTGAAACTGGCATTCCCTCTACAGAAGAGTTCATTTCATGCCAGCTGCTCAGGATTCCACCCTTTTGTAAAAAAAAAATCACCGGTTTTTCAAATGTTTATTTTCCAGTTAGAATAAAACAATTCACACAATAGGTGTGCTTTCTCTTCCAACTGACCATACGTTTTGACAATATTCCCTTAACATTTGCGTTTGAGCTAGATTTAAGGGAATAAGGATATGTTTAGTTCTGGCAGTTTGCCACCAAACAGACTGCATAAACATTTGTTTTCAGTATTCCAAAAATCACTTTTGTGTTTTTGTTTTTAAAGCAAAATATCTGGCATTTACATTTCAGAGATCACCAAAGAATATCCAGAACCGCTACTCAGCCCAGTGTTATCAATCAGTGCCATATCAGTCAATGCAGATGCAGGTTGACAACTTTGTTAAGATAACAACCAGTTCCCAGGACTATCAGGCTCCAATGACCTTGTGTGTCTCAAATTAATAATGTAAAACCAACATCAGATCACTACTCACTGGTTCCCAGGCATTGATGCATACTCTTTACCTGACCAGCTAAAGCCCCTCCATTTAGCGAACCCACTTAGCTAACTCATCTGTTTCAGGGGCTCTAACATTCCAGCCAAGAAAAACAGGCAACTCAGAGAAAATAGCAATTATTGATTTCTAAAACATGATTACATGCTTTGATCTAGTGCAAATAATGGCAGATTCCGCTCCACAGTTTTGAAGTAAGAAGAAAAGAGCTTTTCCTACCATACCCATTAGAATATCCATTAGAATACCCATTAGAATACCCATTAGATGAGCTAGAGCCAGTGTAGCCAACAGTCCCACGTTAAAGCAAATCCACCATTGTCAGCACAACCACGTACAACACATGCAGCACGGGGAAGTGATGCGTGTCATCTATCAGCTTATCGGGATGTAGAAAACATCTGCAAAAAACATTCCCTCTACTTTTTGGCTCCATGTCCCTTAAAGAATGTCTGTCACTCTTTCTGCCTGGCTCTGGCTACCCAGGGAAATCACACTGATCAATATTCCCCATTTCAGAGGAATTGCAGCAAACATTAAAGGAGAGCGGGATTTACAGTAGCCTTCTACTAGGCTCTCTTCAAACTAGCATTTAAATCAATTGAGCGAATGGTTAAAATTCAAATTCAAAGGTGATGTAAGACAAGTGCCTAGGAAGGCTGTTTTTAGTATTTCAGTCCGTTGCCAAAGGTTACTGGCCTTTCCTTCTCATGATATTCTAACTCATTAGTGTGGTATAGCAACACTTTTGGAGCAAAGTGTGTTTGTTGGTGTTTGTATGTGTGCATAGGCATGTGTGTGCATGCATGTGTTCACAGGGCATAAATCAGAACATGCAATCCAAGCACTTCTTTGTATTGATCAAAGGCTATTGAGCAATATGGCTTAACGCTCTCTTAACCATTTCAATGCAGGCAGCAACTGGAGGAAGTGCTGCTTACTGCTGGTTAGCTGGCCCTTGAGCCGAGGAATAGTACACACTGTGACTCTCAGTGTGTTTACTGTTCAATGTGATGTACAGTGTGCAATCTCAACAGCATTACAACTCTCCTTTGGGCTATTCATACTGCTCCCTCCCTTGCACAGCCCTCTGAGTTAGCTAGCTAGCTCGGGTTAGTAATAGAGGGGATTATCAGGAATGCGTGAAACCCCTCTTGCTGTGAAGTAATGTCATTAAGTATCAGTACATTTGACAATACTTTTCTATTTAACATCAGAGAATGGCTTCTGACTGTTTACATATGTCTTTTTGAGTCATAGGGTTAAATATCTTGCTATGGTGTCCTGGCTCACTGAAGGAAAAAATGCCTTAATTCCACAATCTGTACATTTTTGGGCAACCCAACCAAATTCACATTGAAGTGTGTGTTATTGGGCTTACCGAGTGGCACAGCGGTCCAAGGCACTGCATCTCAGTGCTAGAGACATCACTACAGACCCGGGTTCAATCCCAGGCTGTGTCACAACTGGCTGTGACTGGGATTCCCATAGGGTGGTGCACAATTGGCCCAGTGTCGTCCAGGTTAGGGGAGGGTTTAGCCCGGGGGGGTGGCTTTTTTGGCTCGTTGCGCTCTAGTGACTCTTTGTGGTGGGCTGGGCGCCTGGAGGCTGATTTTGGTCGTCAGTTGAATGGTGTTTCCTCCGACACATTGGTCCAGCTGGCTTCTGAGTTAAGCGGGCGGGCGGCTGTTAAGGAGCGCGGTTTGACGGGTCATGTTTCGGGAGGACGCATGACTCGACCTTCACCTCTCCTGAGCCTGTTGGGGAGTTGCAGCGAAGATTATAATTGGATATGGAGAAAAAGGGGGGTTAAGCTGTCATTCTTATATAGCTGTCATTCTCATATAGCTGCCATTCTTATTGAAAGCAAATCTAATACGTGGTAGATCTGTTCAATATGCACTATTTCTATGCTTCCCGTTCTTAAGTTGAGTTTTTTTGTCTTTTACTTTGGGTTTTGTACACCAGCTTCAAACAGCTGAAACTGATGGTACAATGACATAGATGATACATTATTGTTTAGATGGTACAATGATTCTCTACACTATACTTTCTTGTTTTGTAAACTGAAATTGGGAGAAATATTTGAATTTACCAACCAGGAAATGGTGGAGCAATTTCTGCATAGTGAACAATTAAGATTGAGAAATACAGTGTATTGGGACTATGACAATGTTGTTGTTTTGGTTCTGTACTCCAGCACTTTGGATTTGGAATGATACAATGGCTACGAGGTTAAAATGCAGACTGTCAGCTTTAATTTGATCCTACCATGATTACGAATAATCCTGAATGACTTGTGAATAATGATGAGTGAGCGTTACAGATGCACAAATATCATACCCCCAAGACATGCTAAGCTCTCACCATTACAATAACAGGGGAGGTTAGCATTTTTGGGGGGGGTATTATATTTATAACTTCCTCACTCATCATTATTCACGATTCATTCAAGATTCATAGTAGCATGCAACTTAATGTAGAAGTCTTTAGAAACATATTCTATTCTTATTTAAAAGTGACTCCAAAATGACACAATACTTTTTTTACACACCAAAAAGGTTCCAAAAAGGTTCTTCGGCTGTTCGCTTAAGAAAGCCCTTTTTGGTTCCACCTAGAATCATTTTGTGTTCCATGTAGAACCCACTATGTAAAGGGTTGCACATGGACCCAAAATGGCTCTACCTGGAACGAAAAGGGTTCTACATGGAATCAACAAGGGTTCTTCAAAGGGTCCTCCTATGGGGACAGCCGAAGAACCCTTTTAGGTTCAATTCTTATTTACAATAAAAGTGACTCCAAAATGACATAATGCATTATTTACCATTCATTTCTATTTGGCACAAAATAATCAGAAACACAGCAAATGCATCCAACAAATTTGTAATGTCACAAGCTTGATGTAGTCATTCCATACTATGAATATGGCACCAAATACTAAACGTCTTACTACTTTAATAAGCATATAAGTGAATTTGTCACAATACTTTTGGTCCCCTAAAATGGGGTGACTATGTACAAAAAGTGCTGTAATTTCTAAACGGTTCACCCGACATGGATGAAAATACCCTCAAATCAAAGCTGACAGTCTGCACTATAACCTTATAGTCATTGTATAATTTCAAATCCAAAGTGCTCGGGTACAGAGCCAAAAACAACAAAACATGTGTCACTGTCCCAATTCTTTTGGGAGCTCACTGTATTTATCTAATCCCTTAATGTCAAGGTTTTGGCCGAGGATATTCTTTTCATAGCTCTTGGGTATTGTGTAGCACTTTCTCACTCATGCATGACTGTCTGCACATCAAATCAAGCTTTAACCCCATCCAGGAAACACTCAAAGCTCCCAAAGGGCCTGCAAGCTCTATCAGGATCTCTGTGAGTGAGTCATTGCCAGGGTTAAGGTATGCTAGTCACAACCATGCTCACTATGGCATTTGACATAACTTTGCCCCAGAGTTGTATTCTTGCTCAACTTTGAAGGCTAGTTTGCATACTCACATACTCGCACAGGACGGCTTGAGCTGCATTTGAGAAAGTTAGGGCCAGGGGACACAGGACTGATGTTGAGAATTTAGGAGAGGGCCTGTAGTTTAGGTGTGGAGTAAGAGGGACCTAAGTCTACTTGGGACCCCATTATAGATGTTGAGAGTTGGGGCCGGGGCCGGGGCTGAGGCTGGGTGGCAGGACTTTGGTAGTATGGGGATTACAGCATGCAATAAGCCAGCTCCATATTGCAGGTGGTGACAGGGCATGTGTGGTCTCCCTCACAGGTGTGTGCAATTAGCCTGACAGCTAATCCTGGACAGCCATGAAATAGGACCCCTTCCAAAATGCCTGTGTGTTTGTTTGTGTGTGTGTTTGTGTGTGTGTGTGTGCATGCGTGTGAAAAAAACAGCTGTCTTTTTTTATATACTGTATACAATAATAGATACTATTACATGACATTCATTTCAGAAGAATAGCTACTTAATCTTAAGATCTAATGCACTTACTGTACAATTTCAGGAGGGTATTCATACCCTGTTTCCTTCCACTATGTTGGAAAATGCACATGTCATTTATTCAGCGCGTAGTAATGGGGAATGGACTTGGAAGAGAAGAGAAGCTAATGTATTGGAAAATGTCCCTTTCAGCACCTCAGCATTACTTGTCATAGGTCAGGCTTAAAATGCGGCTTGATACAGTTATTAACTATAATCCGGGCATAAACACAAATCCTCTAGCACCAGCCCAATTAATAATTTGCATAATTAACATGCATTTTAAACAGAGGCTGGCCCTGTGGTTGCCAAGGCAGGGCTGGGGGTAATTAGGGCTAACGGAGCAGTACCTTGGGCCCTTACCCGCGAACACACTGCACTCATTCTCAGTACAGGGATTGACAACTGCAAGACAAGCTCTCCCGGCTTAGAGCCGAAACCCCCTTTGACAGAATTAATAGTTGACAAACTGCTCCTAAAGCCCCGGCATTGTTTCTGTCAGTTGTTTGGTTTGATGTCACTGTTAGACATTATAAATCAATAGTGTCAGGATTTGGTAATGTTTATAGCAAGCCAAGGTTTATTATTTAATGTGACTGTCATGGACAAATAGCATTTATCATAGCTGTCTATAAATTACTGGAGGCAGACTGTTGGTTTACCCAAACCCACACTGCTCTTGCATGGCCCATTCTGACGTCCACTTACATATTTAAAGTCCTTTATTTTCTCAGCCGTGGGCCAAGGTTAACCCTTTACTTTCTCACTCTCCTGTGGGACTCTGTGTGTGTGTTGATTACCAAGGTAATGCTGCCACATGAACACCTCAAAAACCTGATCAAAGCTAATTGAAAACAGACCCTGTCGAATGTGTTTTAGACGCTCACTAACTATCGAGACTTTTTCAGACGGACTGTTGTGAAGATGGAGAAATACTATTGTAATCCTTCTCCTTTAACAGTATGAATATGCTTTTGTGTATTTCATGATACTATCTGTCTGAGAGATCTGAGAAAGGGAGTATGAACTTCTCAAGGAAATGCCAAACTGACTAGGTTCAGGGAGTGGTCATGTCCAAACAAAGTGTAGTCTACCAGGTCAGACGCAGAGGAACGTCTCCTCCCCCTCCATCAGCACAGATTTATGTGTCAAATTCAGACATAGTGTAGCACATCGTCCACTCTGGGCTGAGCCCCAAGAAAGGGCCTTAACTTAACCTTTGTTTCAGAGCTGCACTAATCAAAGCAGTTAGAGTCATCACTTTTAGTAAGATGATAAATGAGTCATCTTTCACTACAAAATGTGTCAATGCGGCATAGGTACATCAGTTGTTTCTGTATTCGGTGATTGATATCTTGTTGCTCTGTCAGCCATACTTGCATTTGTAGGCACAGTATTTTATTTGCATTTTACATCCAACTTCTCTGACAATTATCTATGACAAAGGAAATAGATTGGCCTGAATAGTGTCTGTAGTTTTCTTGATCATACAACCCTGATCAGAAATCTTCTCTTTCTCTCTCCACCTTATTCCACACATATGGCTCCCATGGTAACAAAGGGTCTCATGTTTGTATTGAAGATGTATCTATAGTGTGTTATGAGGCTGAGAAATCAACAAAAAGGGAAACAGGAAAGGGAGAGCTGAGGCTTTGGTATTGATCAGCAGTGCCGTCGACGATCAGTTCTACTTTCAGTAGGAAGGTCATTAGCCCAGTGCGCTAATTCATCCCTGGATTGGAGTGTATCCGTTAGAATGCTAATTCACTACTATGATCTGACATGTAGGAGTTTGGTGTGGTTCTGGTGGAAGAGGAGGAATGCGGCACATGGGATATGTCTGGGTAAGGGGTGCAGAAATGTCCCCTGCTGTCTTTGCCCTCTAGCAGTAATGATGCAAAAGAAAGATGACATTTGGTGTCCACATTTAACTTGCATTTGCAGTCCACTTGAGAGGGCCAGTATGCGTGACCTACCTTGATTAAGCCTGGGGCTGCCTAGGACAGTACCCTTTAGACTGAAACAAAAAGTGGGAGCGCAGAGGAGAAAGCTGAGCCTGTATAATTGGGCCAAGTAGAGCGGCGGGAGGCAGCCAGTCTCCGCTTCGCCTTTTGTATATTCATGACCCCCCCGACTTGATTGATGGAAGGATAGCATTTGGTGACACTGTCATTTGCAAGTTGAAAAGGTAGTGCAGTGGCTGGAGCGGCGCTATGGCTGTGCCTTAGAGGGGGCAGTAAGAGGAGCCTCATTTCTATGCTGATGATATCCAGCCCCTTCTCATTTTCTTTGTCTCCGTTAGAAGGACATCTGCTGACACCACAGAGTTGAAAAAGAACCACATTGAAAATGAAAAGGGGGGAAAAGAAACATCCATCTGTGTGTTTGCATGTGAAAAGCACAGGCTTGGGGCACATTTGTAATCAGCTCAAAGTTGTGTAATTGATCTGCATATTTTGTCTGATAATGTGTTTCTTTACATTTGTATTTATTTAATTGATAACATTTATTATTATTATTGTTTTGTGTTTCTGCTAATTATTTGCCATTTTCTTGTACACAAATACTCAAAACAGTAAATTACATTGAGAATATATGGGGATTTTATTAACAAGGTATAGTATATATTAAACACGACTCACCATGTGTTCATACATACGGATTGTTAGAAGCACTTTGCTGCAATCACATCATAAAGTTTGTTGCTGCACTTGAAAGGAGAGGCTATAAAATCAGTTTCAGAAATCTCTCTGTTCCCTTTGCTGTCCCTCCAACACGGCAGCCCGCACTTATCAGAGCCACAATTTATAGCTGGCAGTGTGAAATGTTCGCCTGCAACTCCCATCTTTGTATTTACACCAATTAACACATAAACTCTAATTACCCAGATCAAGGCAGTTGGGAGTCCATAAATGCAAAGCGACATGGAGAACCTAGCCAACTGACAGAGGGAAGGTGACGACAAATAGAGAAGTATCAATTAGGCAGAGGCAGTGGCGGTGATGCATGTGCTGGGAGGTGTCATGCAGGGGGTGGAGGTGAGAGTCAGGAGTGTGCTGTGTGGGGGCGGAGGGGTCTACAGATAGCTAGCTACAGACAGAAGCTGTGGGGTCCTGCAGCTCACACATTGACTCACTGTGTAGGGGTGATGACACACTGACTGCATCTCGCGTTGGCGCTTTAACAGCACGTTACCCCAGACACCTTTTTTTTTTATGGATATAAGGTGTTGTTTTAGGTGATGGTGTCTACATGTGTAATGATTAGCACCTAGTCACATAGAGTAACACATTCAGCCTACAAAGTTGAACTTTTTATGACACTTGGACTGGTTTTTATTTTTTTGTGTAAGGAGTTGTTCAAAATGTACAGTAATAGCATCATGGTGAGACTTGCATAGTGTCGTGACAGACAACCTGCCAGTTTATGTTTGTATATAATAACTGAGCTTTGCAGACTCAATCGTAGAGAGGAAAAAAATAGTGGCTTCTTATAATGATTTGAAATGGATCACAGACCAAGCTTTAACCGCATGTTAATCCCAATAAATTTCACTCGATCAAAGACCACAGCAGTAAAAAGTATGGCTCTGCACATGAATCTAGTAAACGCATAAAACAGCCCTGGGTCGGCTCTATAAATTAAACACTGGCTGCAATAATGCTGATCTTATGAAATTCTGCACGTCTTGGCTCCAGCTCTGTTAGGAGGTCTTGTAATCCACATTTCTCGATCTCAAATGATCTTCTATCTGCTCTCTTTTTTTCTACAGTACTTGGGTTGAGCAGGATAGCAAGGAGAGGATGGCTAAATGATGGATCTGCTAAGAAGTAGTTTACAAGAGTGTATAAAGCATTTAAGAGCTGCCAGAAGGGCCATTAACATAAATGTTTAAATCAGACAAACAAACTTATGTACCCAAATGAAAATGTTCCCTGCATTAATCTGGCACAGACGGCCCCAGCCTAACAATTAGTGCCCCCTCTGCCACCGCTCCCACCCGCACCCCACCCGCACCCCAGCCCAAGTTCAATCAGTAGTACCAGTAGTGTTTATGTAGAAACTACCTGGGACAGCAGATTTGGAGTTCCATGTCACTGCTGAAGCAGCATCTTTGCCAGACACCACTCCAGGAATCTGAAAATAATTGTCAGACTTGTATATTAGAACTGAGTTTGTTGGGTTGCTGTGAGGTTGTGCAGAGCCTCTGTAAAGGACTACATAGTTTATCTTGTTTTCTGTCTCTCAACACATAAATGGGCCAAACTGGAAGGACTGATTGAAGGGCTAGTAAAAGTGTCTGATTTTAAATACTGTTTGCATGCTACCCCCTGGAAGACATTTCATATTCAGCAGATTTACATGGCCATTAATATGGTTTTATGAACCATGAGCTTTTTAAACTATTGCCTCAAAAGTGCATGGGGATTTCTCAGGCTTTGCACAGGCACATGTAAATGTGTGTCTATGTCTGTGTAGCTCTAAGATAAGAGAGAGAGAGGTTGTTGCTGCATGACTCCGTCTATATCCCTCACTCCCTCCCCCCTGAAATCCTGTCTCTATCCCTCACTCCCTACCCCCTGAAACACTGTCTCTGTCCCTCACTCCCGCCCCCTGAATCCCGTCTCTATCCCTCACTCCCTACCCCCTGAAACCCTGTCTCTATCCCTCACTCCCTACCCCCTGAAACCCTGTCTCTATCCCTCACTCCCTCCCCCCTGAAACCCTGTCTCTATCCCTCACTCCCTACCCCCTGAAACACTGTCTCTGTCCCTCACTCCCGCCCCCTGAATCCCGTCTCTATCCCTCACTCCCTACCCCCTGAAACCATGTCTCTATCCCTCACTCCCTACCCCCTGAAACACTGTCTCTGTCCCTCACTCCCGCCCCCTGAATCCCGTCTCTATCCCTCACTCCCTACCCCCTGAAACCATGTCTCTATCCCTCACTCCCTACCCCCTGAAACTCTGTCTCTATCCCTCACTCCCTCCCCCCTGAAACTCTGTCTCTATCTCTCACTCCCTCCCCCCTGAAACCCTGTCTCTATCTCTCACTCCCTCCCCCCTGAAACCCTGTCTCTATCCCTCACTCCCTCACTCCCTCCCCCCTGAAACCTTGTCTCACTCCCTCCCCCCTGAAACCCCATCTCTATCCCTCTCTCCCTCCCCCCTGAAATCTTGTCTCACTCCCTCCCCCCTGAAACCTCCTGAAAATGTTTTAACTGATTTAATTCACCCCATGTGCCACACAAAGATAATTCCTGCCAGTTTTCAGGCATCTTTTCTGCTGTGATAGCAGTTTGAATAAACTATCCTCTCATGCAGTTGACCTGGAGGGAGAGAATTAGAAGCAGAGTTTAAAGCTAAATTAGCCCTTTCATATGCTCATGTTTATGTTCCCACATTAACTTGATTTCCAACCTCTTGGTTTCTTTAGTCTGTGATGTCCTGTGTTTAGTACCAACATACATCATCTCTGACCACATGACTCACGGGTAAACCAAAACATTGCTACGGCAACGTTTACGGTTGTGATTGAGTAACACTTTCAGGCACATATATCCGTTTGATGTTTTAGATGTTCCGATGCACCATTGGAAATAGATGAATTGAAACAGAGACAAAAAAAACATTTGGATTGATTCCTCCATTACCTGGCTAGACTGTTGATTTTGGGGAGAGTTATCGCTGTTTTCCTAAGTGTGGCGTGGAGATTTGCTGGAGGGCTGAGTGATCGATTCAGCAGCCTGGAGCATCCTAGTGTGTTTATACATGACTTGTATGGCAGCTTTCATAAGACATTTACCCCATGATTTGCGATGAGCTTATGTGTGAATAATTAATGGCAATTAATCCTTAATTACAGTAATTAGGCAAGTCACAGGAAATTAAGCTGCAGCTGGAGAAGCCTGTGCCTATGAAAAGGGAGGACTGGGGCTGAGAGAACGTGCCATTTAGTGACAGTGGAGCTGTGGCACAATGAGTGTGTGGCAAGCTTGCGCCAGTGTGCCTGTTTGGCAGCAGAGGCAGGGCGTGTGGAGAGACAGATGCTCCTGGGCAGTGGGCCTCTGTCACCAGGCAGCCAGTCCTACTCTGAAAACACAAGGACAGTGCTCATTGGCTGTATTTGCATGTGTGTTCACCATGCTCACCCCATAAAACCCACCTACCTATAAAACACCCTGGAAAATGGCCCATGACCCAAACACCACGTAGCTATTTCAGTTTTCACAAAATGACGTTGCCCTCTTTTGGACGGGAGGGAAGCCGAGAGCCTCAGACAGTCATTACATTAATTTCCTCCCTTTTATCTTATTTTTAATGAAACTAATTTACAACTTGGTGGAGCACATGAGCTATAAAACTTTAATGCCATGTTTTGCTCTTAAGACCCAGTTTAAAATCTCAGCTGATGTGACTTGAAGGACCAAGAGTTCTGGAATAATTCACTAATATTTGCAGCAAAACCATTAACTTTCCTAGGACTGTCCAGGGAAGGAAACAACTAATCAAGAGTTGTTTGGTTGCTGATTTAATTGTTTGGTAAGCATTGGTAATAGTAGGTGATTTTATTCCTGGCAAAGACTGGGAAGGGGAGTGGCGGAGCGGCTCTCTACTTTTCCTTCAGAACCCATTTGTGCTTTTCCATGGTTGCCTTGATGAATTTCCGCTTCTTTCTGCTCCTGTTGCTTCCAATTACACTCTTATTCAGAATCCTAATTGATATGCCAGTCCCACTAGATGAACCATGGCTTTTGTACACTCCATTTTTCCATAGGCTACTTAGTCTAACTTCCTCCTATGACCAAATTGGGTTTATGAATATCTCAGTTAGTTAAGAAACTCTGAATAAAGCTTAGGAATTATGATTATTTTCACCAACTGTAGCTGTTTTTTGAAATGATGTTCATATGCTGTTCATATTGCAATGGAAACAGCTTGTATTTTCTTCTTCGTTATCTACTCCCTACATATCTACTCCCTACATATCTACTCCCTACATATCTACTCCCTACATATCTACTCCCTACATAT
This sequence comes from Oncorhynchus mykiss, assembly GCF_057628025.1. Classification (NCBI taxonomy): domain Eukaryota; kingdom Metazoa; phylum Chordata; class Actinopteri; order Salmoniformes; family Salmonidae; genus Oncorhynchus; species Oncorhynchus mykiss. The sequence goes on along the minus strand of NC_143032.1, from coordinate 56,743,367 downwards.
CTACTCCCTACATATCTACTCCCTACATATCTACTCCCTACATATCTACTCCCTACATATCTACTCCCTGAAGTAGGTTAGACAATGCTCTTTGCTCTTTAAGTTACTGCAGACATTCATTTTTTTGTGCATAGAAGGACTGTTTTACTAATAGGGAGTTTAAGTGGCTTGGGGATGCATCCAACTGTGATATTACATTAACCCATAGTGCTTGACCGTGTCTGCCACTGACTGCAGAATAAAGAGAACATGCTCTGCTCTACTCTCTAGCCTTCAAAAATGCTATTTGAAATAATAAGGATTTATAGGGAGCTAAAAGATGCTCTCCTTGCTCCTGATTTACAGCCACTCCTCCCCCTTTATCCTTAAAGTAACTGCCCAGTGAAAATTTCACTTTTAAATGTTCATATCCAAATAATGTTGTTGACTCACCCTATACTCATATTTGTGGCCAAAGCACAAATTGGAGACACAACCCCACCTCAAACTTGTATCTCAGGCTGTTTTAAAAATGCTTGCTTTTTCCTCATAGAACATGATATAATCTCTGTGAGGAGGATGAGCTGGCCAATTAGTGGTCTAGAGGACGATGAGCTGCCCAATCAGCGGTCTAGAGGACGATGAGCTGCCCAATCAGCGTTCTACTTTCATTAACATTTTTAATTACCTGTATACACACCATTCTGTTGTTGGGTTATGCCCACACCATTCCAATACAGAAAACATAGCATTTTTTAGAAGGAAAATTATTTTACTCATATTGTAATTATACAATATTTATAGGTCATATTTCATAGAAGATAGGAAACACTGGGCAGTTACTGGGCTTTTTGGTGTCATTGGTGTCATTTTAAACCACCTTTAAGACTATTGCAATGAATGGTTAGGTTCTCTTATCCTCAGCATATGTATAAGGCAGGGCTCTCCAACCCTGGTCCTGGAGAGCTACCCTCCTTTCGCTCCAACCCTAGTTGTAACTAACCTGATTCAGTTTATTAACCAGCTAATTATTAAAATCAGGTGTGCTAGATTAAGGTTGTAACGAAAACCTACAGGACGGTAGCTCTCCAGGAACAGGGTTGGAGTTAAAACCTACAGGACTGTAGCTCTCCAGGAACAGGGTTGGAGTTAAAACCTACAGGACTGTAGCTCTCCAGGAACAGGGTTGGAGTTAAAACCTACAGAACTGTAGCTCTCCAGGAACAGGGTTGGAGTTAAAACCTACAGGACTGTAGCTCTCCAGGAACAGGGTTGGAGTTAAAACCTACAGAACTGTAGCTCTCCAGGAACATGGTTGGAGTTAAAACCTACAGAACTGTAGCTCTCCAGGAACAGGGTTGGAGTTAAAACCTACAGAACAGTAGTTCTCCAGGAACATGGTTGGAGTTAAAACCTACAGAACTGTAGCTCTCCAGGAACAGGGTTGGAGTTAAAACCTACAGAACAGTAGCTCTCCAGGAACAGGGTTGGAGAGCCCTGGTATAAGGAAATATGTATCTTCTTGCAAAACCAGATATACCCCATGTATGTCCTATTCATCTGATATAATGTACTACATTTAATAAAACCCCATAGGCTGGGCTCAGAAATAAGACCAACATGTTACTGTGTCTTACTTTACAAAAAGGTTAGTTATGCCTAACCCTACAGCAGACACCTGTTCTGCTGTAACACATAAAAATCTCCTTTCTGTTGTGTTGTAATGGGCCAGAGGGTGGATGGGTAACAGTACTTTAGCACCAACAGGCTCCTGCTCCTGCAGCCCAGGGGGATAGCCAGCCTACCCCCCAGAATGACAAGGTCAGCATGTTCTACAGAACCTGCCCATGATGGGCCTCTCTATAAGTCAAATAAATGAGTCTGTGTTAGCCGTAAACTCACATTGCGTTGCCAGTAAGCTACAGGAGCTCCTTCTGAGCAGGTCACACTATGCAGGGCTCCTGGCTCCTGAGAGATGGACACCACTGCCTTAATGGCAGTTCTTCATGCTGGCATGTTTTCACCCCATATGCTTTACCACATAGAGCCAAACACAATCAATGTAAATGCCATAAAACAAGCAAGCTAAATAGCGTACCTAAATTGCTTACCACAATATACTCTGAGTGTACAAAACATTAGGAACACCTGCTCTTTCTGTGACAGACAAACCAGGTGAGTACAGGTGAAAGCTATGATCCGTTATTGATGTCACCTGTTAAATCCATTTCAATCAGTGTATATGAAGGGGAGGAGACATGTTTAAGAAGGATTTTTAAGCCTTGAGACAATTTAGACATGGATTGTGTAAACTAAGTGTACAACACATTAGGAACACCTTCCTAATATTGAGTTGTACCCCTTTTGCCCTCAGAACAGCCTCAATTTGTTGGGGTATGGACTCCTCATGGTTTTGAAAGCGTTCCACAGGGATGCTGGCCCACGTTGACTCCAATGTTTTCCACAGTTGTGTCAAGATGTCCTTTGGGTGGAGGACCATTCTTGATACACACGGGAAACTGTTGAGCGTGAAGAACCCAGCAGCGTTGCAGTTCTGGCCACACTCAAACCGGTGCACCTGACACCTACGACCATACCCCCGTTCAAAGACATTTAAAAATGTTGTCTTGCCTATTCACCCTCTGAATGGCACAGAGGGTTGAACAGTCAACACAGTGAGAGCATCAACACATCCATCTGAAGCATTTGAGCCTCTCAGGGAGAAAGCTAATTATGGTTGAAATGTTTTTCCAGGAAGCCAGATCTTCGTTATTGGCCAGAAATATGTTGTATTGTTTATTTCTGAAGTGCCTACTTAGAACCAGTCAGCAGGCTAGTGAGATTGAGTTGTGCAGTTCACAAATAAGTGAAAAAGTCAACAACAACAAAAATTACTGCTCAAAATATCATTGTGCACTTTTCAAAACTATGTCATCGCAATTACTAACTAAAGTCTTATCTCCAAAGGTATGCTTCTTTAGTACAACACATAAAGCAAGACACGTGCTACCAAAGAAACAACTATTGTGTGGTACTAATTCATTTCCTCTTTAATCTCTGTGGTCATGTGAGTGAGCAGGCTGAGGTTATGGTTGTAATGATAATGAGTGTTGTTGAATGGCATCCTGCAAGATACCTTCTTCCTGTCCTGCCGGTAGAGCCGTGCTGAAGACACCTCTGCTGATCTGCTAATGGACCAGGACCTGTAAGGCTATCCCCTGGCTTCGCTCTGACCCCTAGGTGGAACTGAATTCCTCAGATGTTTGCAGGATCAAGTCACTTAATCTGTAGCACAGGCCTGGGCCAGAAACAGAGGACAAGGGAGTGAGAGAGAAAGAGAACGAGAGAGAGGGGGAGAAAGGGGGAGGCAGGAGCAGACAAGCGCAGCAATCTGCTGGAAGTCGGAGGGAGTAGACGATGTGCATACTTGAGAACTGCAAATGTCTGCCTTTCAAGTATCTTTCCTAACCAGTTTTAGAACGCTAAATGTTGGACCTACACATAAAAATATGATGAATTTCAATACTTGTAATTGCATAAATGAAAACAATCTATACCCTTTTAGAAACAGACTTAAATTGAATATTCCTCCAGCATTGTTCTATTAGACGGAACTCGGTTTGTGTCTCTGACTGCATCCCTGTCGCTTACCAGTGGTGAGAGACTTCCCATCAAGCCCCAACTGCTCCCACATGAAAGCAGCAATCCATAATTTCAGGTCTGTGTCACACACAAAAAGCAGGCTCTCTGTGCCTAATGGTTTGTCGAGCCTGATGCGAAAATGATTTAGCTTAAATGGAATGAAACCTGGAGAAATATTTGAGAATCAGGCAATGATGTATTCTGAGGGGTGGAGAGGCTGGGCTGGGCCAGTATAAATAATGGATGTGCCGAGGCCCCTAAACATAAGCTGGAATTTGCTTCAGTACTTTTTTGTTCTCAATCACCTTGATGAAACAGTCCTGAAGTAGTCCCTAGAATGGCAGCTTGAAAGAGACCCATGACAAGCATATTTCCCACCCCTGGCGCGAGGCTGCTTTCTCTAGTTAATGTTCCTCGATAAAGTGTTGCAGAGAAGTTAACCAGAAGAGCCTCCACTCTTGACGCAAGTGACAGCATTTGCATCAATTATGTAGTCTGTGGCGGCGGAGAGGGAGAGAAAGAGAGTGGAAGGGAGAAAGAGGGAGAGGAGAAGGGTTTGTGACAGAATGATGAGGCAAAATGAGCATTTCTACAAAAAAAAAGCGTTCTTTAAAAAATGTACATGAAAGCAATAGCTGCATTACATTTGGTAAAGGAGCGAGTGAGTCTATGCAGCATTTACTGTAGACATTAAACCCCAGGCAAAAGAAAGTGGAGCGGGTATTTCTTTGTCTGCTTTTCATTGACTGTAAGTTGAATATCTAGTGGCAGAAGCAGGACAATGGAGAGAGAGAGAGAGAGAGAGAGGGAGAGCGAGAGAGAGGAAGAGAGAGAATCCCTGCTCTGAGTGAACCTCCAGCCCCCTGATTGCTTTGTCAAACAGAGCAGGCATCAGCTGCTCCATAGACTCACCAAAGAGACCGGCTCTCACAGCCCAGCATAAGAAGCCAAATAAACTGCATTAATGAGGAGTGCACTGGAAAGGCTGTACTTTGTTCACAGGCTTACTGCAAGTGCTGGGGCACTCTGTGTAGGCATTCCAGAAGAGTAACGTTTCTTATTATAAATGTGATCGTTTCAATTATATTACCATGTGTTTACACCATACACTTCCTTCACCGTTTGAGCAGTATTTTTAGTCCAGCATCATCAGGCTGTTTTAGTTTCCTAAGAGACTGTGCCAGTGTTGCCCGGGTCCTGCCACCTGTGTGGAGGGAGATGCCCAGCTGCTGTGGCTGTACTGAGCCAGTGGCAGTGGCGTGACCAAGCTGCACTGGCAGCACTGTGGCCACACTCCCTGGCAGAGGAGCTTATTTTAAACCATGTCCCAGATTTAATATACCCCAGCGCAGCACTTCTCTTCTGTGTGTCCATCCTCATGTCACGTGCCACTGAAATACACACTCAAAGCTGTTGTGCCATGGTCTCCACACACATGCACGCACGCACACACACACACACACGCACGCACACACACACACACACACACACGCACATACGCACACACACACACACACACACACACACACACACACACACACACCTACATATGCACGCACGCACGCACCTACACACATACACACACACACACGCACACACACACATACACACACACGCACACACACACACACACCACCTGTCACTGCCTTTTATCCAACGTCAACCTTCAACTGTCTCGCTTATCCGTAGTGACACTATAGCAAAGTGCTTGACTGCTTTTTGCCAACAGACTGCAACACTTTAACTGTACTTAGTCATGCATCATTATGGCAGACTCAAAGCGGGGTGTCTGGGAATGCCTGCAGATGGCGGAGGCAGAGCCATTTGGAAGGGAAGGAACTGTGACAATGATGCTTATTGCATGAGTAAGTGTGTATGGACATGAGGAAGTGTGTATGGACATGAGGGCGTTTCTGAGTAACAGTTACTGAAAGGAAACGCTTGTGAAAGACAAGACAAAACAAACAACAACAAAATGACCAAAGGTCAGAAAAAACTGTATCGTTAGTGTTGAATAATAACAGCCAGAAGTGACAGTGGGTACAGTAAGTGCTATTTCAGCATGCTTGTCCAGAACTATCTGTTTTTGAGATATGATATTGTAAATGAATTCTACATTCAGATCTTTGTTAGGAAGAGGCTTGTATGTGCGTATTGATCAGACACTGTTCCTGCAATCAATGACTTTGGCTGTGTAAAATAGCAACACCCTGCTGTCTTCGAGACCTAACCCTCTTGCATCCAGCACATTGGCTTTGTACGTTTACAAAAACTCATCTCGCAAAAAACTGTCATACCATTACTGTCACTTGTCACTTTCTCTTTTGTTCAATTTATAAGAAAGCTGTTACATTACAGCCTATGTTACACGTGGGTATTTTCAACAGATCTGTGCTGCTATGGAAAACTAAAATGCTGTTAACCACTTTCAATAGAAGCTGATTCAAGGTTCATATAAAAGACTGGTTTCTTTATTCTTAAGGGGAATAATGAAACCATTAATGAAATACTAACTCACAGAGAGAAGAAAATAGTATCTTTATTCCACATGATCATACAGTGACATATTCCTTTTGACATCATTGTGTAAAAGCAATGTCTCGCCCACATGAACTCTACTCTGTGACATTACCACATCTATACACTCCCAGTTCCTTATTAGAAAGTAGGTGGCCTGGAGGAAAATGTACGTATTCATTTCCTATGGCATAACATATGCATATAGGTTCCTAATAATCATCTCCAATCTGTGTTATTCCCTTAAAAATTCACAACTGCCTGCAGTCCTCTTAAATATCCAATTTGACAACTTTTTAAATCTGTCATTGCGCTGTTTTGAAATAACCGCCAACTGTGCGCAATAAAAAAAATCTTAAATTATACTTGGAAATCGGAATTTAAATGATTCAATGGGTGGGGGCTGTGTATTTGTTTTTGCACAACTAATAATATGAGCTTGAGAGAAAAAAGGGTTCTAAGAAAAAAGGGTTCTACTCTGTTCAAATACTCATTTATTCATCATATTCACTCTGCCCACACATACAGTAGGCTGCTAAACCTAGTCTGCTAGTGTATTACCGTCATCCACTCTGGCTGTTCTCGGACTCTGTGTGCTCTGAGGACAGCCTGGTAGGGAGGGACACAGGAAAACAAAGTCATGGTTTTCATAGGACTACTGGACATCTATTAGCCCACTGCACTTCTGTCCTAACCTATTTCCACACATTCCTTACTGTTTCCTTTCCATTCTATTCTCCATTCTGACACAAAAGCCTATTTGCTATCACTTTTAAAATGGCATAAAAAACGCTAGCTACTAATGGAAGCACACGGCAGTCAAGTACATAATCACTGATATGACATTTGTAGCATTTTCTACAGTGCCCCCTTTTGTTGTAAAACAACATTCCAAAAATTCCAAACAGCAATGGACCCCAAAATTCTAACGTATATCTTAAAAAAATCAAAATGAAATAGACCGCATGTGTTTTAAAGAGGCCTGTAAGATTACTACAGCAGTACATTCTGAGTTGCAGTCAACATGACAAACGCCGTGTCTCCAACAACGTGTTTTAGTAGGGAAGACTTTGCCTTTGTTAGTGTGACCTTGTTGCCAGACTGGATCTGAAGATTTCTGTGTTCGTTTGCTTAAAACAAGTTGCGCAGTTGACTTACGAGATGCTCAAAAGTCCTTCACCTATCTGGGAGAGTCACAGAGCAATGATAATTACGGGCTGTCTTTTCTTAGCTCTTTCTGATCTTTAGTGATCACAGATTATCCATCAAGCTAGAGAAATAATTACCCTGAATGTCTCGTGAACAGACTGGGAGCAGATGCTCATATACCACCACTGTCTCTACCAAGGTGAATGTTCTTGCAATTTCCCCCTGTATCACTGCCTAGTGAGATGGCCAGACAAGCCTCATTTGGACATCAAAGCAAATAAATAATGAAACAACTCAAATGAATGTAGTACCACTGGTCCAGATGAATGGGTTTAGTTCCCCGGCCCTCATCTAGCCTCTACCTCCTCCCTGTTCAGCCCTTATACCACAAGGCCTCTCTACCAATCTGGCCATGTTGGGCCCCCACTGTGAAGCAGCATGGCACTGGGAGTTGTGGAACCCAGTCCCCCCATAGCCCCAGGCTGCCTCTACCTTTGGTATGCTGCTCAAGGTTAAAAGGATCCCAGTTGGGTGTTTAACAATGCGTACGGCTTGGACCCGGGCTAACACTAACATGAGCTACTGTATCTTGAACAGGAATAGCAATGCTGCAGAGCACTGAACCTTGAGGAATATCTCCCTCCTATTTCCGGGTGAACTCTGTCTTTGAGTGAATGAAGATGATCAGTTGTCTCAATTAGATGGTTTTGATCCATATTTTTCATCCACCATCAATATGGATGCCAGAAAGTGGGAGGTGTCATGAGACACCGTTCCAAGTGTCAGATTCGCAGGTTATACTGTACTAGAGTCACAACCATTGGAATAGCTTACAATAGTTACCGTGTAACATGCTAGTAAGTCAAAGTTCCCTGAGAAATTCAACAACTCCTGGACAGAGAGACATTTTTTATTGGCTTCTTGCTGCTTTTGCTGGTGTTCAATTTTATAGCAGACAGAGCACTTGTGACTTTGAGTAACAGAGCTCAGGGAAACTGCATGCTGGGTTCTGTAGTGACTCTACCTCTGACCCAGAGTGAGGGAGGCTAGATTTATGAAATCCACATGTTTAATACATTTAATTTTGTCCAGGGGATTTGAATCGCTTATCACAGGATTTTAGGCTTGCAACATTTGGTGTATCACCAGTGGTGGTATTGTCTGAGGGGAAAGAAACTGACTAATAATTGTTCCTGTAGATTTGTCACATGACACCTCCCACTCCACACATTGTTGTGCAGATGTGTGCAGTACATGCCTCCATGATACTTCATATGGGTAAATTCCATGTAATTTCAGCAAGTGATGACACCCACTAGCTCAGATTGTTCTGAAATAATTTATGTAGTTAGGAAACAGATAAGATTAGCATTCCTGAAACATTATTTTGGTGAAACTGTATTTGATCTCTGAGAGATTAAGCTAATTGATTGCACCCAAATTGACCCTTTCCATTTATGGGATTCACATAATATTCAACAAAAATAGTAAGCAACATTTGATTTGGACCAAACTTCTTCCTACCATTGAGTACTTCCACAACACCCTTGTATCCATTTTCTGATCTCTTGTGTTTAAATGGATCACAACATTTTCTTTGCAACTTTGTGTAGAAAACGAATAGCTTCTCTGAATATGAAAAAAAAACTTCACCATACTCACAGGGAATACACTACAAAGGTTGAAGAAGCAATACTCCAAGCAGCAGCTCCATACTACTTGTCAGACATAGAGAACTGACTCTGTATCCTGGTTGTTGGGGTGGGATTGGCGTGGGGTGTGGGGGGTCCGTGGGTGGCTTTTGACCATTTTATTGGATTCCTCATGTCCTACTCATTGTTAAGAAGAATTATGTTCCAAATTGGATGTTGGTGTTGATGTTTTTTTAATACTATGTGATTCCTGTCAATTCAAATGTGGGTGCAATCAATTTTGCTGACATCTAATTATATTCAACAAAATACGTTTTCAGCAACGATAACTACAGAAACGATTTCAGAACAATGTGACATGGTGGGTGTCAAAATCCTCTATGTTGTGCTTTTTGAGGTGGAATGACTCATACATAATCCTCCCTAAAAACATGCAAAATAAATGGAAAACAGATATCCACATACAGCGATTGAATATTAGGTGTGTTATTTAAAAGACTGAAAATGGCCTCAATGTGATATACGACCTGTGGTGATATATGACCTCAGAGTATTCATACATAAAGCCACAGATATGATACATACAGAACAGTACTGTAGCCTGTTTGCAGAGGAACTTTTCCCATTGGTAAACACATCCTGTTGGCATAACAGATATGGAGAAAAGGGAAAGAACACAAAATGGACCAGACCAAAGAGAGGCCAGTCAGTCAGTTGCTGACCTATTAGCTTTTCTGAAGTGTTGACATAATGTAAAAGGTAGAAAGCCATGGCTTTGCTCTCACCTGTAATCAGGTAACAGTTTTTATAGTGTAGTGTTTGTCTTCGTAATGGTGTTTCCATTTAGGTAAGTCTGTGTCATCACCCTCCCATTTGGAGAGCAAACAGGAAGGGAACTCTACCTTCTGGGTGCTGTCTGTGGTGGGAGTCAGAGAGTGGTACCATCTCCTGCTGCTGTTCTTTTAGAAATAAAAAATTCAAAGGGAGACAGAGAGAGAGAGAGAGAGAGAGAGAGAGAGAGAGAGAGAGAGAGAGAGAGAGAGAGCGAGAGAGAGAGAGAGAGAGAGTTCACAACCTGGATCAGTAACTAGGCAGCATTTAATACAGTGTGTCACTGCCCAACACAACCAGCTGTGTACTGACAGTTAGGCCTGGCACAATTACTGTATAACCGTGTAACCAACGGTTATGTATGTAGACTGTCATGAAAATATAATAACCATCATAACCACCCCCCCGCCCCCCCCCCCAAAAAAATAATATATATTTGTGTTTGTGGAACAAACATGTGCATGTGCTGCCATAGAAATAGAATGAATAGAATGGGCATCCCCATTCTAGGGAGGACTGGTGGCCATAGCGACTGTACCCATAGGAACAAAGCAGGAAGTAAAATATGTGCAAATGTCAGTTGAAGTTGAATCAACAAAACACAACACATATTTTAGCACATACAGTATTTTACTTCCTACTTTGCTCCTATGTGTACACTCGCTATGGCCACCAGTCCACCCACTACGCCATCATTGTCTTGAATGGGGATTCATTATATTTCTAGGGCAGCTCATGCAGCCAGGAGCAGAGGAGAAAAAGAAATGTGTTAAAAAAAAAGTTAATATTTTTTTGCTACTCGAACGGTTATTACGGTGACCGCGGTTATTTGGCTGGCCAATTACCATCCTCCAAAATTCCATGACCATCACAGTTCTCTCTGTGGAGGTGGATGTTTTTTTTACATCTAGGATGTAGGCGAGTTTTATGTTGACAGATATACGTAGCGAGTGACGAGTGATAGTCAGAATGTATAAGGGCTCATAATGCTGTTGTCATCTTGTGGTGCCATGTTGAAAATAAGCAGCTCACCTCTCTTTTCATTCAGGAGAGCCCGCAGCAGACAGCTCTGGCTTCTCGTCTGTATTTATTGACTTGTTTTACTAGCCTCAAACAGGGCGCTTTTATACAGGCCTGCTCAGTCTTAAGACTCTTCAGACATTTACATTATTCCTGGCTGAGTTACACACACATATAAAAGGGCACGTCCCCAGGCCAGAGCGGGTATGCGCACTTCACACACACACGTGGACGCCCAACAAATATGCTCAGAAAAACGTGATCATATCTCCATGCACTGTACAGTATGTCAAAGGCCCATGCATAAAGGCTACACAGATACATATTCTATACTAGTATAGAGTGATTTAAAAAAAAATATTTTCAATTAAATATTTTGTCCATGCATGAAATAGGAAATATTTTTGGAGACGTTGTAGTTGAATATATATTTTTTGCACAAGCCTCTGTTAATAAAAGTAACGATTTGGAAAAGCTCTAAACATCCTCTCTCCTTGGCTAATTTGCAGAACTAAGATGTCCAATATGTTGGGCTATAAATGATTATGAATATCAGCAGCAGAGTCACAGCAGAAGCGATGATCCCCAACCCAGCCCAAACCTTCAAAACAGTATTTACATGATTTTTTTTTTCTGAATAAACCTCTTTTCTCTCCCACTGTGAGGATATTGAACCCTTTCACACAGATGTCATCTTAACCAAAGCTTATTAAAAAGATGGACATCAAAGTTGTGTGTGCCCATTTATCTTATACCACTCTAATTGGCCACCACAGACAAGAGAACAACATACTCCAAAATAAGAGATGTGGAGCCGTTGGGCTGGAGGGCTAAGAAAGAGGATGTCTTAAGTTCTCTCTGTGGATTCATTGCCAGTAAATCCTATGGAATGAAAATGCAGTGCTTTTCAAAAGTGTATGGGATTTCACAAACACATTGTGAAAGGCGACACCGTGAATTAACACTTATGGCAAGAGTACCCATTTTCTTTCTTCTTGTGTGTGTATGGGCGTGCAATGTACTGCGTTTGACCTGGAACCTCATGGTCTGCTTGCAGGTATTCAACGTTAGCCATTTAAACAAGGTTTATAGTTACAGCCCTTTGCCACTCCATCACTCCAACTCAGAGGCCAAGCTGAGTAATGGGCTATGTTTTCCACACAAAAGCTAAATCATTAATTGCCCACATACAGTAACCAAATGCCATCAAGAGCCCATGCTCTCATTAACCTGGCACCTAATTATCTGCTTCCAGTTTGAGTCGTGACGAGCCCCGGCATCTGAACCCAGTGCTTGTTGTGTCAGCAGTGGGCTGCAGCGCTTCCGCAGCCCAGCCAGCCAGCTAGCAAGCCACTGCTCCATTAGGTGTGTACCACACAAAAGCCCTGTGCCGCAAAGGTTCTCTCCGCACACGCCGCCACAATGTTCCTCCCGTTAATGCCTTCCCTTCCAATTAAATCTGCAACTGTTAATTACTGTAATTATGGAGCAAGCCCCTCGCTCTGTCCCCCCCCAACCCCCTCTCTCTCCCGGTAAGCCGAGACGAGATGGCAGCGGGAGCTGTTGTCTTGCTTCGGTGAAGCCGTTGTAGAGAATTGAGTAGGGAGAGGGACTTGATTCACATGATGGGGGTGACGTGGGGGAGACTGGACGGTTCATCTTGGATAACTAGGGGAGGAAGTCACAGCCCATGGCCACTCCTCCAGACGAACTCATTAAATGGTGTGTAAAATACACTTTGAGAATAATTAGAAACAAATAACCTTTTTTAACTTGTTCACTGGATACCAGACAAGCAGTAGCACCATAAATACAGAACAATTACTCATAAGATCAAATTAAACACAAAAAACAAAAGGTTTTTCCCTTTAGCAATTTGTTGTTGGAATTATTATAGAAATGTTTATTTTATTGTGAATCCCTATTATAATAGTTTGTATTAAACCCCAATACCACTGTAGTACTGTCACAGTTATTCTTGCGATGGATATGATGTGACGCGTTGAGCAATAGGAGAGCTGATTAAGAGTAGATTGGCAGCCTTCCTGGTAGTCTCTGTTCCTCTGTCCATCCTTTCTGGCCTGCTTCTGTCACATGCTGTTGTTGGGACTGGACGCTGATTTGTCCAGCTCCTCCTCAAAGTCACACCGCAGACCACAGCAACCTGCAGCGTCAGGCACAACAATACGCCAGAAGCTATGATGCTCCTGTTCAGGTACACGTGACTTTGGCTGACCTGAGCATTCTGTCTCTCCACATCACATTCACTATTTACCTTAGGTCATAAACACTGTAAAAACAAATGTATGGTGCGCTTCTCAGCATTTCTCACCGCTCAGCAGTATGATATTCTTTTGTGTGTCAAAGACGCCCATTTTCCACCGGTACAGCCTCTGCCTCCAAGTGTAATTGGGACTATATACGTTAGCTCGGCTGTGAAGGGAATGTTAATTTATAATTTGGAGTCATATTCTTCTCTATAAAATACATTCTTCAGAGGGAAACAGCTCCTTCTCCTTCAGGCAGTGCAGTCTCTACCGTGGATACACTGCAACAAAATCTAAATGATAGACTGTCAACTCTCGTGTAGAAATGCCACTGCAAAGAATAATTTGTCTGGCACTGGATCACGGTCTGCTGTATGTTCCCCATGCTGCTTTATGGTTTATGTGTGCATGAGTAACACACACACACACACACACACACACACACACACACACACACACACACACACACACACACACACACACACACACACACACACAATTCTTCAACCCTAAACCATTTCTTTAGAGGACAACAGTAAAAACATGGGATTAATAACATCCTTAGCCTGTAGAATAATGTATGCATGGCTTCATGCACATGATGTTTAGATGAAATGGTATCTGTATATATGCCTGGTTGTCTGTGTGTACAGGACCTGCTGTGTGACCTGGTTTCATACAATCTTCTAATTAGGGAGCTGCAGAGAAGGCTGGAACGAGAGGAGGAGAGATTAGTTGCCTTTGGGTATTTCATAAGTGGCTTTCAGTGCCACATTTGCATTATGTGCTTGGGGTCTGAATAAAAAATCTAAGTACTTTTGCAGTAAATTGAGGCTAGCAGCTAAAAACCAAAAGTACATAAGATATGAAATGAAGAGGGAAGAAGCAACAAATTATCTTAGTCATATTGAAATTTTACATGAGTACTTTATTGTAAATCTCATTTATTTGTTACTAAAGTAGAGCAAGATGCAATTTTTTTGTATGAGGTATATAAATGTGTCATATTTTTCTACTAGGTTTATGTTAATATTGATGGTAAGTGGTTCATTAGGTAAACAGGCAGAATTGAGTTGGTGATTGCTGCTGATCCCTGTATGTGTTCTGTAGGGTCAGTCGGTGTGCTGATCTGTAACGGAGGTCCTGTCCACTCATTTGGCCAGTCTCCCCAACCGCCGCGTGCGGCCGCCACAGCGAGGACTGGTCAGCCATCACCGCGCCATTTGGCTGCCTGCCCACCACAGTCTGAGAGGGCAGCATTCAGAGTGGACACACACATACACACACACGGACACACAGACAGACACAGCAAGTGACACTAGGCCTTGTTTACCCAGTCTCCCTCCCTCAGTTTTCTCCCATCCTCTCTCCCTGGCCTGTCATGCCTTGTGTCACTTTCCAGAAATGTCCGTGCCACAATGGGACAGTGATTCATTTTGGTGTACTCGGCAAAATGTCTACAAGATGTTTGTTTGGGTTATCTATTCCCACCCCCTAACCCATCCCCCCTCCCATCTTTCTGATTTGGAGTACACCTCCTCCCCATTACCTTGTCAAAGCCTCCTTTGGGAGAGGAGAGCATCATCATCGAAGGACAAAGGCTACCTGAGCTGACAGGGATCTTCTTCTCTGACCGGAGCCACTTTTTGTCACGTCTTGTCCCTCCACCCTCGCGTGCTGTCCGTTTAGAGTGTGCTGGTGGTGTATGACTTGACCCAGCACCGGGGGGCTGTACCACTTCACTGTCAACGGGCCTGCTGATTATCTTATCACTCACCATACTGGGAGGAAATACAGCATCATCCTGGACAGGGATTCCCCAGTTTAGGGTCCCTTTCTTACCCTCTATTACTCTGCATTTAATCGGCACAGTTTCTCTTCCTTTAAAGTCAAACCCTTTGCGGTTTACATTGAATACAACGAGAACTTGCATGCTTTGAAGTCTCTTTTTATTGAGATGGAATAGTAATGTAATGTGTGTATCTTTTCCTATTGATGCAGTTTGAAAGAGAGAGTGTGAGCACGCATTGACAGACATGTGCAGAGAACTGTCAAAGCCACTGTTTCTGTCTATGGGGAAATATAATGATTTAGCCCCCGAATTAGACAGGATCCTTTTCAGCTCTTTCATGGTAAGAAAGAAATTGGAACAAAATGTGGCTAATGCGTGCTAGCTTTCCCTCAGTGTGATTGCCATTAACATTGGGAATAGCTAATGTGTATTAATGTGTTAATGGCATGTTAATTATGTACATGCTTGAGAGAGCCCGCAGGCATTCTCCCAGATTCTTTGTACCATGTGGATGTAGGCCAAGCTTATAAAAGACTTTAAGGACATCAATGAAAGAGAATCTTTATTTTTGATTTGCCAGAACAAAAGATTTCCAATGGTAATTTGATGCACTTCCCTGCTTCCAAAGAGGACAGCCACTGATCCAGGGGCTTTGAAAATTGAGATGATATTAAGTCAAAAGAGACATGGGAACAAGACTGTAGTGACACGGTGCTCTTTGTGATAGTGTTTCTCTTAAGTCCTCCGTGGTCTCTGGTGTGTTGCTTTGGCAGTGTGGTCTAATCACATGGTGGAAATCAGGGATCTTCACTAATACACAGAACAGAGAGGGCTGAGAGGAGAGAGGAGAACCACAGCCTGCCCGCATCTGTACTGCCTGGGATTGTCTCCTGGTTTAAGAGAGATGACCTTTGCAATTATTGACAGAAAATAAATTCTGTTTCGATTAGTTAGCTTTGGGAGACCTTTGTGGATCGATGCAATTAGATGCAGAGTGTGTAGATATGCGCTGGGCCCATTCGTTGGAAGCATTGAGCAGGAAAGGAACTGCAGGGGATCAGGGTTAAGTGTATTGAACAGGATATTTTGAAAGCAGTGGAAGTTACAGAGATACAATGTGTTCTTTCAAATACAGCAAGGCACACAGTTTCCTAACAATTTACGACACTATTCTACAGTTTATATTGTTCCATATTCTTAGCCCTCTATCCAATCACATGCTATAGAGAGAAAAATAATTAGTCTTTTGATTCAATCTGTGGAAGAAATATTAAAAGAAAGGAAATGCAAAAAGAAGAAAATCATCTCATTAGAAAAAATGATTGTCTCTGTTCTCTATAACAGTGTAGTACTGCAGTATGAACTGGTGGATAACCCTGCTCCAGCCCCTGATTCTGTTCCTCTACTCAGAAGCTCACATTAACCCAGCAGGGCTCTACCTTTATGGCTCTCCAGCTCACACTTCAGTGATGAGAGTAAACAAGCACTGGCCAAAGGTCAGCTAAGCCAACGGAATGAAAGAGGGCACAGGGGGAAAGAGGTGGTAGGAAGGAGAGGCTGGAGGCACTGCTCAGATCACTGTCAGAACTTCAAGCAGGGGTGATGAACGAGACAACGGCCTGAAACCGGAAATGATCATAAACAGAGGAGGGGAGAGAGGCTGTGAGAGAGGCTGTGAGAGAGGCTGTGAGAGAGGCCTGCTTTGTCTTCATCTGTCGTATGTGTTATTGTCTCGGATCAGATACGACATTGAAACATGTACAAATAAAAAGTCAGGCCAGACCTCGCTGATATGAATGTATTAATCACATTGTCGACTTCAATTCCTTTCAACCCTAGAGGAGAAATGAGGTATTAAGTAACATGAACAAAGATTTCAATGATGAGAGAAAACAAAAATACAAGGAGAGGGAGAGAAACACCCCGCTGGGCACAGGCGTCATTCCAACGTCTAGTTTTGATTGACATTTGGTTGAGTTGTCAACTAACATGAATTCAACGAGAAATCCCCCCCCAAAAAAACTTAATCACCATGATATTGGATTTAGCTTAAAAGTTGAGTGAAAAAAAGACAATTCCTTTACAGTACGTTGATTACTGTTTTGCAAATCCAATCCGTTTTCCACAAGGATTTAACACATTTATCACATATACTATATTGTTTTGGGTTGAAATGACGTAGAAACAACATTGATTCAACCTGTTTTTACCCAGTGGGACAGTAGTAGATAGACTTTGTGAGGAAAATCGCAGCACTTGGTCTTTTGAATGAGAGCTGCTCCCTACTGTATGTTGAGCCAGGTGGAGGGTGGCAGTGTTTCCAAACGTGTTTGTTATGGATGGGGCTCGATAGCTGCTCTGGCACAAACACACCCTAGTGGGCTGCTGGAGGGGCGGCACAATCTCAGACCAGTAGAGTAATGATTTTTATCCCGCTGATTTCCCAAATAGAAATGGACACTTATGATAAAAATGTCATGGCCACTCCACACGTCAGCTTCATAACAGGATTACATGTCACTTCCTAATACCTCGGTCTGTTTTCCCAAGCGCTGAATGGCCACATTATTGCTCATAGGAACTTTGAGGTAATATATGGTAAGAGACAAGGAGCTCTTTATGACCGGTGATTATTTGGTTGGAATGAAACCAGTGATTTATGTCCATTTAACTGAAAAGCCCTGTAAATTCCCCCAGCTGTATTTCCCCTGGATAACGAGTGGAGTGAAAGTGACAACATGGGCTTGGTGTGGAAATGTGAACGGCTGCTCTCAGAGTTCTAGTTAATATACCTGACATGAAAAACGGGCCTACCTACTTACTAGCACCTCCAGTACAAAGGAAAGTGCAGACTTAAACAAGTGTCTGCAGCAAAAGGTAGACAGAAGTACTGCTCTGAGCAAACCTGTTTGGTAGATCAACCTCCAGCTATTGCCACCACCATAGATCCGATTCTAATAGCTTAGCATCTTTGCAGGTATGATGGGGATGGGGTTAGAGTTAGTGGAGTTAATGGCATATTGTCCACATGGGTGATTTGGCTTGGCAGACCTGATGCTACAACTCTTCCAGCATCAGTGTCTCCAACACAAATGGCCACATTCATCCTCTACTTTCACACCATTACACCTACAAGACAAACATCCAGACAATCCATGAATAGACACACATTTGTCTTGCATTCGCATCTCCACATCTGAGCTACACACACCAAACACACCAATGTCAATTGGGAATGTGATAGGAGAAATGACATCATGTTCATTTAAAAGGACCATGTAGTGTCACTGTTTTCAGCTCAATTTTGTGTTTATGTGTCTGAGCGAGAGAGAGAGAGGCTTAACACACTCCAGTGCCTACTCACTAGGTGTGCTGGGTCAGTCGCTCAGTCAGTGCCAGGCACTTCTGGCGCCGACAGAGATGGCCGCCTCGCTTTGCGTTCCTAGGAAACTATGCAGTATTTTGTTTTTTTTATGTGTTATTTCTTACATTGTTACCCCAGGAAATCTTAGGTTTTATTACATACGGTCGGGAGGAACTATTGGATATAAGAGCAACGTCAACTCACCAACATTACGACCAGGAATACGACTTTCCCGAAGCGGATCCTCTGTTTGGCCCACCACTCAGGACAATAGATCGGATCCCAGCCGGCGACCCAAAACAACGCCGCCGTAGAAGGGGCAGACGGAGCGTTCTTCTGGTCAGGCTCCTTAGATGGGCACATTGCGCACCGCTCCCAAGCATACTACTTGCCAATGTCCAGTCTCTTGACAACAAGGTAGACGAAATCTGAGCAAGAGTTGCCTTCCAGAGAGACATCAGAGAATGTAACGTTCTTTGTTTCACGGAAACATGGCTCACTCGAGACACGCTATCTGAGTTGGTACAGCCACCTGGTTTCTTCACGCATCGCGCCGACAGAAACAAGCATCTCTCTGGTAAGAAGAAGGGCGGGGGTATATGCCTTATGATTAACAAGACGTGGTGTGATCATAACAACATACAGGAACTCAAGTCCTTTTGTTCACCTGACTTAGAATTCCTCACAATCAAATGCCGACTGCATTATCTACCAAGAGGATTCTCTTCGATCATAATTACAGTCGTGTATATTCCCCCCCAAGCAGACACATCAATGGCCCTGAAAGAACTTCATTCAACTCTATGTAAACTGCATTTATTGTAGCTGGGGATTTTTACAAGGCTAATCTGAAAACAAAGCTTCCTAAATTCTATCAGCACATCGATTGCACAAACCGGGCTGGCAAAACCCTAGATCATTTTTATTCCAACTTCCGCTACCCATATAAGGCCCTCCCCCACCCTCCTTTCGGAAAAGCTGACCACGACTCCATTTTGTTGCTCCCAGCCTATAGGCAGAAACTAAAACAGGAAGCACCCGCGCTCAGGTCTGTTCAACGCTGGTCTGACCAATCTGATTCCACGCTTCAAGATCACTTTGATCACGTGGACTGGGATATGTTCCGCATAGCGGCGGACAACAACATTGATGAATACGCTGATTCAGTAAGCAAGTTTATTAGCAAGTGCATCGGTGATGTTGTACCCACAGTGTCTATTAAAACATTCCCCAACCAGAAACCGTGGATTGATGGTAGCATTCGCGCAAAACTGAAAGCGCAAACCACTGTTTTTAATCAGGGCAAGGTGACCGGGAAACATGACCGAATACAAACAGTGTA
This sequence comes from Oncorhynchus mykiss, assembly GCF_057628025.1. Lineage (NCBI taxonomy): Eukaryota > Metazoa > Chordata > Actinopteri > Salmoniformes > Salmonidae > Oncorhynchus > Oncorhynchus mykiss. The sequence continues at coordinate 56,723,812 of NC_143032.1, read as the reverse complement.
GCTATTCCCTCCGCAAGGCAATAAAACAAGCTAAGTGTCAGTATAGAGACAAAGTGGAGTCGCAATTCAACAGCTCAGACACGAGAGGTATGTGGCAGGGTCTACAGTCAATCACAAAAGAAAAATCAGCCCCGTCGCGGACCACAATGTCTTGCTCCCAGACAGACTATACAACTTCTTTGCTCGTTTTAAGGACAATACAGTGCCACTGACACGGCCCGCTACCAAAACCTGCGGGCTCTCCTTCACTGCAGCCAACGTGAGTAAAACATTTAAATGTGTTAACCCTCGCGAGGCTGCAGACATAGACGGCATCCCCGGCTGCGTCCTCAGAGCATGCGCAAACCAGCTGGCTGGTGTGTTTACGGACATATTCAATCAATCCTTATCCCAGTCTGCTGTTCCCACATGATTGAAGATGGCCACCATTGTTCCTGTTCCCAAGAAAGCTAAGGTAAATGAGCTAAATGACTACCGCCCCGTAGCACTCACTTCCGTCCTCATGAAGTGCTTTGAGAGACTAGTCAAGGACCATATCACCTCCACCCTACCTGACACCCTAGACCCACTCCAATTAGCTTACTGCCCCAATAGGTCTACAGGCGACGTAATCGCAATCACACTGCACTAACCCATCTGGACAAGAGGAATACCTATGTAAGACTGCTGTTCATCGATTACAGCTCAGCATTTAACACCATTGTACCCTCCAAACTCGTCATTAAGCTCGAGACCCTGGGTCTCGACCCCACCTTGTGCAACTGGGTCCTGCTCTTCCTGACGGGCCGCCCCCAGGTGGTGAGGGTAGGTAACAACATCTCCACCCCGCTGATCCTCAACACTGGGGCTCCACAAGGGTGCGTTCTCTCCTGTACTCCCTGTTCACCCACGACTGTGTGGCCATGCACGCCTCCAACTCAATCATCAAGTTTGCAGACGACACTACAGTGGTAGGCTTGATTACCAACAACGACAAGACGGCCTACAGGGATGAGGTGAGGGCCCTCGGAATGTGGTGTCAAGAAAATAACCTCACACTCAATGTCAACAAAACAAAGGAGATCATCGTGGACTTCAGGAAACAGCAGAGGGAGCAGCCCCCTGTCCACATTGATGGGACAGTAGTGGACAGCAGTGGAGAGGGTGGAATGTTCTAAGTTCCTCGGCGTACACATCACGGACAAACTGAATTGGTCCACACATACAGACAGTGTGGTGAAGAAGGCGCAGCAGCGTCTCTGAGGCTGAAGAAATTTGGCTTGTCACCAAAAGCACTCACAAACCTTTACAGATACACAATCAAGAGCATGCTGTCGGGCTGTATCACCACCTGGAACGGCAACTGCTCCGCCCATAACCGTAAGGCTCTCCAGAGGGTAGTGAGGTCTGCACAATGCATCACCGGGGGGAAACTTCCTGCCCTCCCGGACATCTCCAGGACACCTACACCAACCAATGTCACAGGAAGGCCAAAAAGATCATCAAGGACAACAACAACCCAAGCCACTGCCTGTTCACCTCGCTATCATCCAGAAGGTGAGGTCAGTACAGGTGCATCAAAGCTGGGACCAAGAGACTGAAAAACAGCTTTTATCTCAAGACTGTTAAACAGCCATCACTAACATTGAGTGGCTGCTGACAAGATACTGACTCAACTCTAGCCACTTTAATAATGGAAAAATTGATGTAATAAATGTATCACTAGCCACTTTAAACAATGCCACTAATGTTTACATACCCTACATTACTCATCTCATATGTATATACTGTACGGTATACCATCTACTGCATCTTGCCTATGCCGTTCGGCCATCACTCATTCATATATTTGTATGTACATATTCTTGTGAAATTGTTAGGTCAGATTACTTGCTAGATTTTACTGCATGGTCGGAACTAGAAGCACAAGCATTTCACTACACTCGCATTAACATCTGCAAACCATGTGTATGTGACAAATAAAATTGGATTTGATTTGAGAGGGCCTCTGATTGCTAGGCTACTGCCTCACACAATAGAACCACTAATCTTCTTATTTGGAATTCAGAGGCTCACCATATCTTAATGAAGCCTTAATGAGCTGCTGGAAATCCCTGAATCGCAGGCAGATTATTGAATTGAGACAACTCTGGTAATCATAACGTCTGAGTGGGCACTCAGTGTTTACTGCAGATTGGGCGCAGTTTTTTTAATCCATTTATTAGACTGAATAATACAGGGCTATTTGGCTGGTAATTCTGAACTGCTGCAGTCTTTTTTCTTTGCAGCCATCATGGCAACATTCTCTATGCGTGCAGGTGTGCTCCGAGGCTGACTGACGGCTAATCAGGATTTGTTGAAAGATAAGAAAGAACGAAAAAAGAAACAGCAGCAAAAGTCAGCGCTCAACGATTTGTGGGTGTGTGCGTGCACAGGCGTGTGCCCTGAGGTTTCTTAGTTGCAGAGTAAATAAGTGCACAATTAGCAGGATATTTTTTTTAAATAGTGTAGTAGTACAGTAGTTCTCGCAGATTGTTGTAAATGAAGTGGAATAATGCTAAATATGTGTTTCATCTCAGAAAACAAAGTGACAATTGTGATTTAAGGCTCTGCTCCATGCCGAAAAGGCAGACACATGCTTGAGGTATATTCATCCTTTCGGAGAATAGAAGCGCTACCTTGCAGTTGAGCTTTTGTCAGTTTATGGATGTTGCTGTCATGTAAGGCACCCTGTTCACACAGTGAGCAGCACAGTGTGCAGTTAAAAGAAGGCTTGGGCAACAGGAATACAGACCATACACAGGAAGTACCCAATCCATGCCCACAGGGGACTACCTGTCCCACACTACGGCTTTACGATTCTGTTGAGGTAATGGCGTAAATTACCCCTGCAATGTTTGCACATACCAGAATTCAGACATCCAGTGAATTTGGGCTTTAGTGGCTCACTGCTCAGGATTCTGTACAAGACAATACTTGTGAGGCTGGTACTTTAGCTGCATAATTTGAGCTGTTGTGTGTTTTCCACCCTAATGGAAATCAGCCATGGAGTTGTTTGAGAATATGTGTCTAGGTGTGGTTCTTGGTGAGCCAATCAAACTCACCCTCTGGTTTCAAAGGAACACTAAACAAATAATGGAGTGATATTACTTTTCAGTTACCATGGAGGTTCTGCCCTATCATACAGCCCACTAATCAAAAAGCCTCTGTGTCATGTCTGGAGGTCTGGATGTCATCATGTGTCTCTCTCTCTCTCGCTCTCTCTCTCTTTCTCTCTCTCTATCTCCCTCTCTTTCTCTCTCTCTCTCTCTCTCTCTCTCTCTCTCTCTCTGTTGTCTCTCAGGCCTCAGCATCCGTGGTTCCCAGGAGGAGGACCCTCCTGACCCCCAGCTCATGCGCCTGGACAACATGCTGCTGGCGGAGGGCGTGTCAGGACCAGAGAAAGGGGGTGGATCAGCCGCTGCAGCCGCTGCAGCTGCAGCCTCGGGCGGGGCCTCAGACAACTCCATCGAACACTCAGACTACAGATCCAAACTCACCCAGATCAGACAGATCTACCACACAGAGCTGGAGAAATACGAACAGGTGGGTGTGAGTCACACCTTTAACCTCCTTTACATCACACCTTTAAGCTTCATAGGCTTGCATGATGTTTTTCATTCTCACTTTGCCCTGATGTTCTAGAAATATTGCCAGTAATATTAACCACCATGAGTACAAAACTGGGAACAAAATATTCCCCTTGTAATATTGTAAACATGTATATATTGTGTGGTTCGTGAACAAATTCTGAGGAGTGGTGCAGTCGTCTCAGTAAAATGAGAATACGATCAACTCATTAGGCTGTCACGTTGAGCTTCAGCAATAAAACAAAGGAGTATTATAGGAGAAAATGAAAGGTTGGAACACTGCCTCAGCAAGGCAGCGAGGTAAATTACACAAATGTACTCTCTCATTCTGAGAGATAGCATTGCCTGAAGTGAAGGCATCTTTCTTAGGGGTGTTTCCTTGTTTAATTATCTAAATGTAAATACTTAACGAATTTTACTCAGAGTAATGAGCTAAAGTGTGCACAACGTAAATTAGTTATTCTAATGAATCATGTATGAACTACTGGTTTAACAAAAAGCTGGTTAAATTCTCTCTGTGCTGGGCCAAAGCCAAATTGCAAATCGGCATTTGCATTCATAGACGACTTCACCTATTAAGTCATTGAAGCACTCAGCAGTAGGATAAATACAGGGCACGTTCAGTGAAGATGCTTTTAACCAAGGGAGGCGGGTCAGCTACTTAAGAGAGTTGTACCTAGCCAAAAGATACAGCCAGGAGGACACTAACAGGGCTGGGTTGTGCTCTGTGATTTCTCTGCAGGCGTGTAACGAGTTCACCACCCATGTGATGAACCTGCTGAGGGAGCAGTCCCGCACGCGACCCATCTCTCCCAAAGAGATCGAGCGCATGGTGGGGATCATCCACCGCAAGTTCAGCTCCATTCAGATGCAGCTCAAACAGAGCACCTGTGAGGCCGTCATGATCCTGCGCTCCAGATTCCTTGATGCCAGGTCAGTGTGTATATATGTGCGTGTGTGTTCCTGTGTGTTTCACTGTGATGCACAAAACCAATGTTTCTAGCCTGGAGCATCGGAAGGTACCCATAGACAGAACTCTATGTAGACATATGATCGTAATAACAACATTAGAGAAATGCACTTCCTGTCTGAGAAAAAACGAACCCACAACATACAGCGCCAAAGAGCACACTGCAAATATTCACAGATGATCTTGCCATAAAGTGCATTCGTTATGTATTATAGCCATCTTCTCAAAACAATCATCCGCTAGCACCTGAAAGCAGTTTAGATTAAATGAAGCAGGAACAAAGTCATGTGTAATTGGTGGAGTGGAGGTCATGAGCAGGTGTTCTGGATTACTGTAATAACAAACAGTTTGTGGAGTGGAGCTCTAAGGAGAGTGGGAGGAAGTTTAGGGCTAAAGCAAACCAAGCAGAAGCACATTTGCTTCTCATTGCTTTCGTGAAGTGCAGTAAACAAGGCAAAATAAGTTAATGCTCAATAACATGGTAAGTAGTGCCCTGGGGGGAAGAAGGGGACCCGGATCTAGTTAGAGTTGCTTTGTTCCCACTGAAGTTCCCTGGGGCTGTGGCACTTCAGGAAGAATGCTCAGCTGGGCATGTTGTGATTTCTATAATGTACCGAGATGCACTCCGACTGGGCAATTGGGCCTAGCTCTCCATCACCACGCCTACCCATCCACTGCACTAAACACTACACATTACACGCTTGGACTGGAGATCAGAGACCAACAGACCAAATTAAGCAATGTACTGTATGTGTTTGTGTTGTGTGTGTTTGTGGGTCGCCGGATGGCTTGGTGTGTGTTGATGAGGATGGTGCTGAAAGGCAGGACACAATATTCCGCTCCTGACGCCTCTCTCAGACCCACATTCCTCATTATTTTCACCATTTATGTGTGAGATTGATTGTGCAATTTGTCTGTTCCAAATGGATGAGTTAATACTGGTCTTGCTAATGAGCTTGGCCTTTCTCTCATTTTGTTCACTTTTCAGGCGGAAAAGAAGAAACTTCAGCAAGCAGGCGACGGAAATCTTAAACGAGTATTTCTACTCGCACCTCAGCAACCCATATCCCAGTGAAGAAGCCAAAGAGGAGTTGGCCAAGAAGTGCAGCATCACAGTATCCCAGGTGGGTGCAGATTCCTTGTCTCAGACGCAGTGGCTGTTGGGTAATCAGGGGGGAAAAGGCAGTAAACGAGGCCCCTGGCTGCAACACCAGACCAGCCTGGAAGGACGGCTATTCCGCACTTTCAGAGGTCCAGTGTCTTTATCTTACCTTGACATTGAGCCTAATGACACCTCAGTTCGGGCGTGTTCGGCCTATCGCAGCAGTAGCCATGGGGAGGGGAGGTCAGTGTCCTCAATAGTGGCCTCAATAGGAGGTCTACAGTGGGTTAGCCCTCCATAGCTATCCACTCTAGGCCTGTTAATCCTCCATATATGTCAACTCTGGGCCTACAGTATGTTAGCCTTTCAATAGCTGTCCACTCTGGGCCTACAGTATGTTATCCTTTCAATAGCTGTCCACTCTGGGCCTACAGTATGTTAGCCTTTCAATAGCTGTCCACTCTGGGCCCACAGTATGTTAGCCTTTCAATAGCTGTCCACTCTGGGCCTACAGTATGTTAGCCTTTCAATAGCTGTCCACTCTGGGTCTCCTGCCATTTTCTTTCTCATTCCCATCTGCCATGCGTGTTCTCTGTCTGCCTGATCAGTCCAGGTGACTGGATGTCTACCAGTATAGGTTATCCAGTAAATAAATATGATTTTTAAGGTGTACGTGTGTGGTCACAGTGGCTTGTACATGGAGACGACACTGCTTCACCCACTAAACATTTTGTTTTTACAGACAACTTATGTGACTTTCCCACTTGACCTTTAGCCTAATAGTTGGGTTAACCTGAAGGCAATATAATCTCTCACACCCAACCCCCACACCCAAACCAATTTAGTATTGTTATCTTCCTGCACTCTGTTCTGCTACTATTGTTACAACTTGAACCATTTTGATTTTTGTATTCTAGTTCAGATGTTAATCCATGGCTGTTCCAATTTGAGAATTACCTATACAAGAAACACTGATTTGCAATGTTCTCTCTTTTCTGTGGGGAGGGGGTGTGAAAGGGTATATTGAGTGTAGTCATGCAGTCAGATACTGTAAAAGCCCATTCTTTTTTGCCTTCAGGGGGTGGGAAGCACCATCACAGTATCACAGGTATGTCATGACTTCTCCTGATCCACTGTTGTTGTTTTCATTCTTTGTATATGTTCTTTGTTTCTGTATGTGCACCTTCACAGTCTACCACTGCACACAGCTCCCCTCCCTCACACAAATGGACTGATATCCTGGCATAAAAAAATGTATCCGATGCTATTTTCATGTAGGCATACCATGATTACAGTTTTACTGTAGGTTTGGCACCAAGCAAGTTCCACTGTGATACATAGAACGTGTTATTTTGCTGTTGAATCTCACACATCAAGAGTTTGAGCAAATCATATGCAAAGACTAGGGATCATACAACATTTCCATTTGTATTTTCAGCTCACTTTTAATCATTTTTTATGATTGTTAAATACCAGTTCAAGATAACACCCATGCCACCACACTGTGTTTGTTTTTGATGTCTCATGCCATATCATTTCACTTTTTGGTTATTTCTATAACACAAATCATTTGTTTTCTATACTGTATGCATTTTTTGTTAGTTGTAGATCATTTGTTAGGTATGTTCTTCTTGGTTTTAAAACATGCAGCGTGTGTCTAATGTTCTGCTTTCTACCTGTGTGCTTCATGTTAGTTGAAGGAGTGGACATTGACCCTCACAAGTGGAACAATTCTTTGTTCTGAGTGCTTCACTAAACAGGACACTGTAGGAGTTCCCAGGAGGACAAATCAGTCTATGCAGAAATAAGAGGTCTTTTACAAATTCACTTGAACTCATCTCAAGCCCCATTAGCAGGGTTCTCCTTGACAAGCCTAGGCCACTGCAGACACTCCTGCTGACTACTTTTGAGTTAGACTAAGCCAAGTCCTCTTTGAGTTTGTCATCCTAAAATACTCAAGCATAGGAGGAGAGCCAGGAAAGTTACTCCAGAGAATGAGTGTTTGGGTATTTCCAAATAACCTCAAATTTAATGGTGAACTTCAATGACTGTAGTAGAACTATGTGAATCAATAAGCATTAAATATCAGCCTGAAGGTTATCACAGATGTCCAGGTGGATTGTACTGCTTTGATTAATGGATTGATTAAGTAGGTTTGGGTGGACATTATACAATGCCTATATTCTTCTCTGACAAGAAGGAACGGAGTGTGAGTTTCATTGCATGAACATTTTTGAAAAAAAGTAACCTAACTTAGATCTGTAAAACATGTGCACCAACACTTACAAGCATGAATTGGACTTCTCATCCAGTAAAAGGAATGGATGACTTATTTACTGGTGAAGTAAACAGCATATCCTCAGATTATACCATCCGAGGCCAAATGTGCTTGTTTGTAGCGACCATCAGTGATGCGAAAGGAGCTAATGGTGTTGTTTAAAAGTTGACCTCACTTCATGAGGCAATGGCCCTCTAAATGCAGGATGCAGTCGTATTATTTCACTCTGTCAGTTTGCATGTGTGACACTGGGCTCCTAAATGAAAGCATGTGATTGGATGGCAGTGGTTTGTGTCTTGGTTTATGGATGTGTCTGGGGCCATAATTGATATCTTCTCCAGACAGTGCTGCTGTGAGGGGTCACTCTGCTCCCAGGGCACGAACAGGGACAGGCAGCCCTCCAGACGGACAAACGAGAGAGTTCAGAACACATGGCCGACACAGCACCGCAATCTGTGGTTGCCCAGTTCAGAGCTCACACTCTTCAATTGAGCGACACTTATCAATATTTCAGGTCATTATATATTTAGGCGAGGGCGCGAGGGATGCCTTGGGTTAATGTGTTAAGTATTAATGTTCTCTGTTCTATTATTGATAATATAAGTAGCAGCACGGCCACTGAAACCACCTTTGTCTGTATAATTAAGACCCAAGTGTGAGGCTTCATTAAGGAGTTCTCTAAGAAGTCCTTATAAATCCAGTTGTATTGAGATCTGGGAAAGATCATCTATTCTCTTTCGATGACAAGAGCGGTGTATTGACCCGGAATGGGACAGAAATGTTAGTGGATTATTAACTACTGTTACATGCCCTCTCTAGTGGGTCACTGAGAACAAACCCGGTGTCGTGTTCTTGCAAGGAGTCTGCATGGCCATTATACAATCGCTCCCTTTGATGCAGCTGCTGAGGTCAGGTAATTCAGTCTTTCAACCTGGCTCCCACTACATAGGGAAGTCAATTGAATGCACGGTCTGCCACAAGATAAAAGGGAATTAGTTCTGTGGATTGGGTTGTGGTCCCTACCGTACGGTGCCTGCATTTACACAATGTTTAGCGCAACCTGTGAATCACCAAAGCCAGGGTTCAGTGGGCAGGAGAAAAATGTGTGTAGACCAGAGGAAGTGGCCCCTGAGTACCCAGGCTAGGTGATGCTAACACTGCTGAGGCTGTGCAATCTAACAACACCAAACAGTGGTTAAATACAGTCATAACAGCTTGTCCTGAATAACAGAATAACACTGACCAGGTCATCACAAACTGATATACTGATATATTAAATACCATTTCAACATTATATATCCTGTCAAAGCAATTCTGTTTTTGATGAATTGATTGCAATACTTTTCTATTCCAAGCATTCATGTAACACTGTTGAATACCGGATAGTGAATTATTATCAAGAATCAGAAGACAATATCTCTGACAGAACTACTGTTTCTATAGCATAACCAAAACCAGTGATAGTCACAATGATGATCATTACCGGTATAAAAATGTTCAAAGGCCTCTCATATATTGCTAATCCAAGCTCAGTGTCATAATCATTGTGTTCATTATGCACTATAATGCCATGTAGATGGGCTGCATAAAGTGTCTGGCTATGGTGTGGCTAGGTAGTTTTCATTATGTTGTGGCCCTTGTGTTAACACAACGCTGCTGATAAGTGACTTTTTTATGATGCGCTGTGAGGCCCATAGATGCCATTGAAGCAGACGGGTGTACGGCATCAGCCTTGGTCCACCATGTGTTTTCATAAAGGATGGATTAAAGGCAGCTCCAGCCATTACCCAGAAGCACAGACAGGCAGCTCAGTTTGGCCTTTACTATTAGATGAAACAGGCCAGAGGCTTTAGAGAGCTGGCTGGATGCTTGTTTTTACCTATGCTTTGTTTTTTCTCTCTTAAATGTTAGCCCAAGTACTATACTGCAGAATCATCACTGTTATTATATGCATTTATTTGAATTAACTGTAATAATGATAATTGTATACTTAATTTAGTTCTACATTTACTAAAATATAACAATGTCATTGCATTTGCCTTAAAGTGATTTCTCAAAGCAGGGTAATGTGTTTTTGTTTCCTGTTAAATATATACAGTAATATCCCAGTAATGATACCACTCAGAGAGAGGTTTTCTATGGTCTGCAATGCTGTTGGTGATCTGGCTCAAAGGGTGAGACTGCCTGCATCCTGTCTGCCCTTAAAAACCACTGTAAGCAGGTTAAGTAAAAAGGATGATGGCTAGGGCTTTCATTGCATCCAATTAAACCTTCCTTGTTAGTTTAACCTCTAGGTAAACCCATCAAACAATTGATGTCAAGGAAACCATGCCAACAGTGGCTTCGCCTGAATGGTCATTAATTTTAATTGGCTAGATATTAAAGATTTAGAAGCACAGAGACATGCAGGATAGAAATGATCTGATGTCATGCAAATCCAGTCAGTTTGCGCTTGCTGCAGTATTGGCGGGCTGCTGGAGATATTAAAAAGTAAGCGCAGGGGTGGAAATTAAATAAAGCTTCATTAGGGGCAGATGCTCTTTGGCTGGTCCGGCAGAAGGCTGCAGGAGCTGAGAGGGGAGCCATAGCACGGCGACAGGCCACTCTAATTTATAGGACTATTAAAACACAAACCTAATCTCATTATTATTCCACTATTATTGCAGAGCCAGCATTCACACACTGGTTTTACCCCATGCAAAGAAAATGTCAATCTTTCTTTCTACTATGAGAGACAGTTGTATTTCTATCACAGTGCGGTAATATTGAAGTAGTAGTCATAGTAATATAATATAAATATTGAAATGTAAATATTGAAACTGCACTTTAGAAATATAGAAGCTGGACCCTATACCGTTTTTAATGTTAGCATTTACTAGTATTGTTAAAGTGAGGTTTCAGGTTTCAATTTGAAGAGACACAGTAGACATTGTCCTGAGATTGTATTTCATATGGACGCAACAGTTCCTCATAAACCCCTTAACTTATTTCACATTTTGTTGTGTTACAGCCTGAATTCATAACAATGTCTCACCCATCTACAACATCATACCTCATAATGACGAAGTGAAAACATGTTTTTAGAAATGTTTGCTCATTTACTGAAAATGAAATACAAATACTGTATCTCATTTACATAAGTATTAACACCCCTGAGTCAATACATGTTAGAATCACCTTTGGCAGCGCTTACAGCTGTGAGTCTTTCTGGGTAAGTCTAAGAGCTTTGCACACCTGGATTGTACACTATTTGCACATTATTATTTCTTCAAGCTCTGTCAAGTTGGTTGTTGATAATTACTAGACAGCCATTTTCAAGTCTTGCCATAGATTTTCAAGCCGATTTAAATCAAAACTGTAACTAGGCCACTCAGAAACATTCAATGTCATCTTGATAAGCAACTCCAGTTTATATTTGGCTTTGTGTTTTCGGTTACTGTCCTGCTGAAAGGTGAATTTGTCTCCCAGTGTCAGTTGGAAAGCAAACTGAACCATGTTTTCCTCTAAGATGTTGCCTGTGCTTAGTTCCATTCCGTTTCTTTTTATCCTAAGAAACTCCCTAGTCTTTGCCGATGACAAACATATCCATAACATGATGCAGCCACCACCATGCTTGAAAATATGGAGTGGTACTCAGTGATGTGTTGTGTTGGATTTGCCACAAACATAATGCTTTGCATTCAGGACATAAATTGAATTTCTTTGCCACATTTTTTGCAGTTTTATTGCAAACAGGATGCATGTTTTAGAATAGTTTTTATTCGGTAAAGGCTTCCCTCTTTTCACTCTGTCATTTAGGTTAGTATTGTGGAGTAACTACAATATTTGTTGATCCATCCCTAGTTTTTTCCTATCACTGCCAATAAACTCTGTAACTGTTTTAAAGTCACCATTGACCTCCTGGTGAAATCCCTGAGTGGTTTCCTTCCTCGCCTGCAACTGAGTTAGGAAAGTAATGACGCACCACCCGAAGTGTAATTAATAACTTCACCATGCTCAAAGGGATATTCAAAGTCAGATTTTTGCAAGGTATTGGAAATCCTCCCTGGTCTTTGTGGTTAAATCTGTGTTTAAAAAACACTGCTTGACTAAGGGACCTTACAGGGTATGTGTGTTGTACAGAGATGAGATAGTCATTCAAAACTATGTTAACCACTATTATTGTTACTTATTACGTGACTTGTTAAGCACATTTTTACACCTGAACTTGAGGCTTGCCATAACAAATGTCTTGAGTCAGTAAGTATTCAACCTATTTCATCTTTTCATTTTTTCTTAATTTGGAAACATTTCTAAAAACATAATACCACTTTGACATTATGGGGGATTGTGTGTAGGCCAGTGACACAATCTCAATTTAATCCATTTAAAATTCAGGCTGTAACACAACAAAATGTGGGAAGGGGTGAGAATAGTTTGTGAAGGCACTTTAGGTCTCACTGTTACTCTTTGACCTCACCATAGCACCACAATGCCTGTGTCCTGTGTTACGCAGCCCGGCTGACAGAATGTGCAGTGGCCAGCCATGGGTTTGATGCTCTGCACTGGTGTAGTACGCAATATCCTTCATTAATATTAAACTGTGTATCTGTTAAAAACACAAGCAAGTTCTACCACCAATGCAGAAGCAAACAAGTCTATATATTTCTTTGAGTGTAATGGCAGAACTTGTTTCCTTAGCAATAGGCCTGGCAATGTAATACAGTCAGGAGAACTTTTCAGTTTGTGTTGTGGGAGACGAGCAACCCCTGGTGTGTTGGTTTTGTCAAGAGACAAACAGAGAGCATGTCATGCTCACTTTTATGAAAACGCACAAGTGATTCCTGATTATTGCTTAATTAGCCTGCATACCCAGTGGACATTACTGCAGGGGCTGGGAATTGGGTACTTGATGGACCCAAACGTCTTGAAACAATCACACTGCTCAGTGCACAGTGCCTTGGCTGCTTGACGTCTGACACCTCGGCTCTCCCTCTGCTCTCTCCCCCAGGTATCCAACTGGTTCGGCAACAAGAGAATCCGGTACAAGAAGAACATAGGCAAGTTCCAGGAAGAAGCTAACCTGTACGCTGCTAAGACTGCAGTAACAGCAGCGCATGCAGTGGCCGCCGCAGTGCAGAACAGCCAGACCAACTCCCCTACCACACCCAACTCCGGTAGGCACCCCTGTGCAGGCCCTAACTCTGCCATCCACCCCCAGCCCTCAGCCCCCAGCCCCCCCATGCCTCACCCCCACTCACGCACCATTCACACAGGCAGGAGTGACAGGCACTGCTCCCAGCCTGGGGATCCCAGAGTCTCCTGTCTTTGAGACAGTCGATGCCAAATAAGACAAGCAAACTCATGCATAAAGAGTGCGTTCTTGGTTTGTGAACCGAGAACAGATGTATTTCTGGCAAAAAGACAATTCAAAATGATGTCACTGAGGTTTTGTTTTCCCTTGACTTTTCCTCAGCCCCCCCTCTAATTTGTCAAACTGTAGCTCCACTGTATGGTAGTGCATTTTATTCTAAGAGAGATTGAAAATAATAGCTGGGAGCAGTTAGAGTAGACTGTATAGGTTACCAATGTGAAATAACAACAACAATGCACACAATTATTAATGAATAGGACTCACAAATGACAATACAAAGACATCCAACATAATGTATAGTCCAGGAGAATGACTGTGATTTTGGACTTGGCTGACCTGACAAAGGGATGTGATCTGGTAAGCGATAGCTATTTGAAGTGGTCCCCTTTTTCTTGCACCCAGGATTCCAGATGAAAGATGAAGAATTTCAGCTGGACTCTGCAGAGAGCAAAAACACTCTTTTAACCAACATGTTTACTGGTACTGCTCTTTTCATAAGCTTCTTATTGTCCTTGTCATTGGTATATGATATTTCCCCACTAACAGTAGATAAGGATTAAGGGATGTGGAACAAATTTGGAGCTTAAAGCCACCAGCCACATATTGAATCTCTGTTTGTGTCATGTGATTTTCATTCAGTTTGTTTTGCCTCCTTTTTGGGGAAAATCTGTATAGCCTCTCAGAGTTCTGACATGACCATAATCCTCTCCTCTATCTTGTATTTCCTTGCTTTCCGTCCTTCCCTTTTGTAGTTGCTTACTTTCTGGGAATCTAGTAACTGAGTGTAGTAGTGGGCGTTGTGTTCCTATGTACAGTAGATTGTGTCTGCGTTTGTGTCTCTCTGTGCGCTTGTGTGTGTTAAGTTAGTGTGTACTCTTCCCTCGTAGCCCTCTATATAGTTATTCAGCTACTTACATCTTCCCTTTCCAGGTTCTTCAGGTTCTTTTAACCTCCCAAACTCTGGGGACATGTTCTTGAGCATGCAGTCTCTGAATGGGGATTCTTACCAAGGGGCACAAGTCGGAGTCAATGTGCAGTCACAGGTAGGAGCCAAAAACAGGGACAGGTCCTGTGTGCAAATGCACAGAGCCGTCCCAGTTTTGCCTGTGTGCTGAGCCATCCACAGTGCAGTCTGAAGTACAGTAACTAAGACATGCTGCCCACATTGGGCCAGCTCAAATTCCCACAGTCAGGTCTCCACTGCAAAAGTGAGCCACACTGTGAGCTCCATTTTCTTTTTTACTGACTCTAATTCGCTTTGGATGGAATATTCTGGCCTACCTGAAAATATCCCACCCCATTGCTATCAACAATTATTTATAAAAGCCTCCAGAAAATGGATTTATTTCATCTCTGTAACAGACTTGATTGAAGTTTCCATTTTGTGAATGCATTTGGCTTTGACTTGAGCTCTTGGGTTGGTGTTGGGTTTTATGGTCCCCTACATTCCTCTCTTGTATCTTTTCCTGTCTTTGTCTCATTTTGGTTGTGTGACATATTGTTGTTGTCATCCATTATGTTATTTCTTCAGGTTCAGAGACACATAGAGGAGCATAATCATGCGCATGTCAGATGAACCCCTTAGAACTAGAGACGTATGGCTTTAACACTTCAAAGAACATATGAATCATGTCCGTACAATACAACTGTATTGTCCATATGTTACAGCAAATATGTCCTCGTCATTATGTCCATTCAGATGTATTCCTCCCCTCTATTTGTTTGTGCATATAGTTTTGTTTACAAAACACATTGTTGTATGTTTGAATACTTTATGTGTATAGTGTGGCCTTTCTTTTCCCAGTGGTATGTCTCAACGTTAGAATTTAGACATTTTCCACAATAACTTTCGACATAGCCATAGGTAGAGTAGACATTTAGATGACAGTGGATCCACTCTACATACATTGGATAATGCAAACACCCACCATAATGTGTTGTCTGTGTCTCATAGTCCCTTTCCACATGGAGTAAGTCCTGTATGTTTTGAAATGTGGCATTGAGCATGTGTGTTCATGTAAACCCCCATGCCACAGTGAGTTGACAGCCATGCCCACCCTCTCTCTCCCCACAGGTGGATACCCTGCGCCATGTTATCAGTCAGACGGCAGGATACAGTGAAGCTCTGGGGGGGAACACTATGTACAGCCCAAATGGCTTGAATGTAAGTGATCTCGGTATCCTCTTCCTGTAGGCACCATTCTGGAGACAGTGGTTATTTTTCATTACCTTGAGCAGACCTTGTCCGAACTGGATCCATTCTACTGTAAACATCATACACATAATGGTAGTAGTGTGTAGCTCAGACGGAGAACCCCGTGTTGCTGCCAACTGTCTGATTAAAGTGCCATCTTAGGCAAATTAATTGCACTAATTGATTTTATTTCTTGACTCGTTATACATTTACTTTTCTTAGAAAAAAGTTTTGAATGTTACTTGAAAGGTTGAATGGAAATCTAGGATGTCAGGAGAATAGATAGTAGCAGCTGGGAGCCAGGGAAGTGAGAAACTCCATTCAGCACTGCCGCAGCAACGCAGCAAGTGATTGAGCTTCTTAAAGGATAGAGCAAACATGACACTGGAGATTAGAGATTGTAGCAAAGTTGGCACATTTTCATTGCAGGGGGATAAAAGCAGAGTTTAATGAAACACACCTAGATCATAGTGGAGGTGGAATAAAAATACATTGGATTTAAAATCCCCCCTGTTTTTGATTTTATAAACATCTTGTAATACCTTATGTGACTGAAAGCAAAATGACATAAGCAGGCTTTTAGTTGTATTCTATGTTTAGTTTAGCTGTTTTGAAATGCTTCAGAGACTTTGCCATATCCTTATCACCATGATAAAATATGAAAGTGAGATCGCCTGCAACCTTTTCCAGACGTGAATTCCATCTTCGTTGGTGAGGGCTGATATGGTTCTTTTTTACAACACAGTGCATAATCTGAAGCCATCAGAGTAAAGATTAATTTGTTTGATGAGAAAGGATAGAGGCAGAGGGAGAGAGAAATGGTTACTGACATATTTCCCTTTGCAATGTCAGAGAGAAACTATTACCATTTGTTGTCTTCATGTTGCCATGGTTGAGACAGTAGTGATGTGAAGGCTTGGTTATTTTCAGCTTCCCAACATGACAGCTATTGTTATTGAGAGGCATTTTAATATCATGAGCTAATATGTACATTCTGATAGTCATATAAAAGTTATACATTTTCAGTATTGCAAAGAGGTGAACCTAATACTTTCGACATTGCCAACCTTTGTCAATGAACCGCTTAGATGTTTAATTTTCCATACTTGACAATCACTTCACATTCACAAAGTGGGATACATATTTGGAAGTATATTAAAATATCACACTGTTATCTTTAAAATAAAAATAATTGGGGGGGATTTACCATGTAAGCAAGCACACACACGATAACACAGGCCGTCGTTAGTGTTCTCGGACAGCGTTTGGTGTCATTTTGGTTCTGTTGAGCACCTTTTAGCCTGCAGGCCTTTAGAAGAAGTGTCAACCTCTAGCAGGCTCAACTGAAGTGTTTCTCACTCTCTCACTTTCCTTCACTGTTTAGGCCAGAGCTCAAATAATCACCACACAAACATACTCTCTGAAATACTACATTACTGACAAGTCAACACATCCAATAATAGCACGTGAAAAGAGGAGAAACATCCAGAAAACAACAAAAACATGCTTTGGATAATTCATTTAAAGAGATAGAGAGGCCTTCTCATACAGCAATACTCTTATTTCAATGCAGTACCGACATTGTGACAAAGCAGACCAGATATAGCTATTTATTAACCTATTCCAGGCGATCAAAATCATCAAAATACTAATTCCCCCAATGAACAACGAGTGCTAGAGCCCCCAATGTACAGTAATGCAGACGGATTGTTTTGATAATGAAGTGCATCATAGATTAATTAGCATACGCTAACCTTTTGTTTTGTTGATGGTGACGAAGGGGATCCAGCAAAGGCTAGTCCCTGCCGCGAGCCAATCGGAGTCAGGCTGGCTCAGACTGGCTCTCTGGGAAAGGCCCTGCCCCGTCACTTCCACTCAGCATTCCCCACCTCACCCACCCCCAGCCCTCCTTCTTCCTGACTGACATAAGAATATGTAGCGACAAGCTGTCTGCCACTGCTGAAATCTGATTAGACATTGATTTCAGGGATCGCTCCCATTGGCTGAGGCATAAGGCACATTTGTTTCTAGGAGTCTCATGGCTGATGCTAGTATAATGCAGAGAATGGCCATTGGCTTTCCAGTTGTACTGCATACTACTGTATATCAAAAAGGAGATACCTCTTTTTATTTATTAATTAGTAAATGAGCATATGGACACAAACAAACTCTACACAATAAGAATGACTCTTGTACCTGTATTTTGGTTATCTGTATTACTAAATATATTTTATTGTACAGAGTCATCTTATTCTCCCTCACATGAAAACATTTTGAGGGGAATAACTGGTCTTGATTACAAATATAGGTTCCTTACGAAGCATTATGTTGTTAACATGGACTTCTTTCATTTGTAGTATTTCGTTTTGATCCCTTCTCTTCTGCTTCCTTCCTAGGCTAATGGGGGATGGCACGATGCAATGACTCCATCTTCTGTAATCTCCCCGACAGAAGGACCTGGAAGTGTGCACTCTGATACCTCGAATTGATCTGTTATCGATGCATCTGATCCCCAAGCTGTAGAGCGTGAACTTTCAATGACTGACCAACCAGAGAGGATAAACAAAACTTTTTTTCAGAACTAATTGTCTGCTACATCTACCAGAGTCCTCAACCCCCCTCACAATGATGTTCTACAATATGGACACCTGATGTTTTCTTGGTAGTTCAGTGAAGTCTTCGCTCAAACTCCATCAGTCTCATGATTATATTTCACCATTTCTCTATTTTATGTCTGTCATTTGAAGGGGTAAGCACATACATGTACCAATCAAACAAGGCCCAGATGTTTATTGCGCAACATTCATTTCAATTGACAATTGATTTAAGAAGTGATGTTCCCCAAGCTGAATTTCTTCCTAAGTGGATGGCATTTGGTGTTGTCATATGCATTCTAAAATGTTTTGGTTTTGAAATGCAATATATATCATTTTTGTTTTGTTTTAGATCAGCTAATTCCCTTGGTATCTTACCTACTGTATATTGACTAACAAAGTAGCAGTTCCATCACTGAATGCAAGGAGTGCAGCAAATAAGAAATGCTACTGTTGTAAACTCACTGGCAGCTTGGAAGAGTTGCTTTCAGTATTAGTTTTGCCTTATAACCACCAGGTTGACATGCAGTCCTTTCGTTGACATGCAGTCCTTTCATTGACAAGACTAATGGGATAACACTGTATTTTGGGAAAAAATCTTCAAGCATAGAAAATTACAACTTTAAATAGGTTAACATTCTGTGTGAGGTGAAAGTCATGTGATATTCAAATGTTATTTTGGGCTATTGGTTGAAATAGTCATGGGTCTAACAGTAAATCCAACCAGTTATAGCACTTCCTTTTGGCATGTGGCAAGATACCAGTCACACAAAATATGTTGTATATAATATAGCTTAAGAGTATTTATACATCCCACCAATCAATACACAGCTTTATTACCTCATTCAAACTCATAGAAACCAATAGATTTTCAACATTTCTATAGCTTAGAGTGCTCACTTACTACCTCTAAACAATATCACCACCATAGTTTTTGTCTTTTTATTTAACATTTTTATTTAGTGGTTTTGATTACATCTTGTAATAAACTCTTTGTTTTTGTTCATGTAATCTAATGTATATTTTAATCTTAAAAAAAGAATGTTGCTTTATTGCAACTTCAAAAAGACAAAAACAAGAAAATGTATGATGTTAACAACAATAATATTAATACTAAGAATAATGAGAAAAAAAGTCATTTTTAAAATAAGAGGGAGAGGTGCAAAATTGTTAATTGGTGGATTTTGAGGGAGGGGCTAGGAGAATGTTGGTCATAAATTAACACCAAACAGTAAAACTGTTGTAAATACTGAAGAACATTTTGAATGTTGCTCATCTTGTTACTAATTCACACAAAAAATCATTATTAAAAACTGTAATACATAGAGGTTTCAGTTTTCAGAACTGTACATTTCAAGCTCTGTTTGACAGGGTTCAAACTTTCTTTCTCTTTTTTGTATTGTATGTGATTCTGAAACTGATAAAGTCATGGAAAATGATTTGTGGCAGTGATTCTAACGTATTAAAAATGTTTAGTGTTTCTTTCTAACCCGACTACACCCTGGACTGAAAAGTCTTCCTTGTGGTAGTTCTGTGTAATTTCAAACATGAATAAACGTTTTGCTTTAAAAATTGAAATTTGTTCTTATTATTAATTTGTACATTACTACTAACAATCTTTCCCCATATATATATAATATAATTTACATTTATTTGACTTTGACATTCAGTCATGATCCGAATGCATTTACAGAAACTAGTAAAGTCAAAAGTAATAGCGTATCTATATATGGCTCATAAGACCCCCACAGTCATTGCATAAAGTATGACCAATCTAGGTAATTCATTCTGTTGTGGCATGCTAAATATCAAACTATCAACCCTTAAAGAAAGCATGGTTTATCCACAGGGCCAGACAAGGCTATAAGACTTCAGGGCCCATTTCAGGCGTTTGCTTTGATATAAATACGAGGAACAGCTTGCAAGATACCATTACATGGGCTCCCAAGTGGTGCAGCGGTCTAAGGCACCTCATCTCAGTGCTAGAGGTGTCACTACAGACCCTGGTTCAATTCCAGGCTGTATCACATACGGCCGTGATTGGAAGTCCAATAGGACTTGCAATTCACAATTATTATTGTAAGTAAGAATGTGTTCTTAACCTTTCTCGGGCAGGCGTACCGCTAGCGGAACCCCTCCACAACATTCCGCTGAAAAGGCAGCGTGCTAAATTCAAAAATATTTTTTAGAAATATGTAACTTTCACACATACAGCAAATGAAAGATAAACATCTTGTTAATCTACCCATCGTGTCCGATTTCAAAAATGCTTTACAGCGAAAGCACAATATATGTTAGGTCATAGCCAAGTCAAAAAAACACACAGCCATTTTTCCAGCCGAAGAGAGGAGTCACAAGAAGCAGAAATATAGATAAAATTAATCACTAACCTTTGATGATCTTCTTCAGATAGGACATCATGTTACACAATACATGTATAAATCTCAGTTTACATTGGCACGTTACTTGCAGTAAGGTTTTGATTCCAAAACATCCGGTGATTTTGCAGAAATACTCATAATAAACATTGATAAAAGATAATATTGTTATTCACAGAATTAAAGATAGACTTCTCCTTAATACAACCGCTGTGTCAGATTTTTTAAAAACTTTACGGAAAAAGCATAATCTGAGAACCGTGCTCAGAACCCAAAACAGCCAGAGGAATATCCGCCATTTTGGAGTCAACAGAAGTTAGAAACAACACCATAAATATTAACTTACCTTTGATGATCTTCATCAGAAGGCACTCTCAGGAATCCCAGTTCGACAATAAATGACTGATTTGTTCCATAAAGTTCCATAAAGTCCATAATTTATGTCCAAATAGCGTGTTCAGCCCAGTAATCCATCTTCATGAGGCGCAGGCACTTTGTCCAGACAAAAACTTGAAAAGTTCCGTTACAGGTCGTAGAAACAAGTCAAACGATGTATGGAATCAATCTTTAGGATGTTTTTAACTGACTTGCCTATAAAAATGACGTGAAAAATTACAAGACGGACATCTGACGAGATCATATTAATAGTTATATTTGTTGCCTGAGTCCTCTGACAAAGGCAACTAAATGAATTGGGATGTTTGCAGATTTGTGATTAATCCAAATCCTGGATTATCCTAAACAAACAACATGTAAAAATCATTGGACAGTGAAGTAAGCTTCTCATGGATGTCTGCATGGAAATGCATTTAGATGCGAAGAGCTGAGTATTGAAGAGCCTGCCAATTATGAAGATTAGAGTAAAGATTAGGAAATATGTCTAATTGAAAAAAAAAATGATCAGAGACAGAACTCAGTGTACAAAATATAATTACCCAATGTGACTTTCCAATAGGAACTTGTTTCAAAAGACTGCTACAATCTATCATGCCTCTCCTGTTTCATAGCACTGTTTAAGTGGCTCTCATTTGAAACTGTGGCTGGAAGGTGAAGACTTAATTGAACCTGGTTTGGAGGTTATTGCGAAGGTGGCATGCTTGGTGCAATTAACTGAAATGTCAGGCTGTTCTAATTCCAGTTATTCTGTCTGTCTGTGGTAGAAAGGCTGTCTCAATGGGTCATTGGTTACCAATTTAAAATGGAAATTGACATCCATTTATTCCCATTTTCGTAGCAGACTCCTTGGAAAGGGACTGTGCATTTACTGCAACTGAAAAGGGTAGCATGCAGCTATGTAAGGGCAAAATAAAAAAACAGAAATACCTTGTTTACATAAGTATTACACTCTTTGCTATGAGACTCCAAATAATGTTCAGGTGCATCCTGTTGCCATTGATCGTCCTTGAGATGTTTCTACATTTTGATTGGAGTCCACCTGCGGTAAATTCAATTGATTGGACATGATTTGGAAAGGCAAACACCTGTCTACATAAGGTCCCACAGTTGACAGCGCAGAGCAAAACCCAAGCCATGAGGTCGACGGAATTGTCCATAGAGCTCCGAGACAGCAATGTGTCGAGGCACAGATCTGGGGAAGGGTACCAAAACATTTCTGCAGCATTGAAGGTCCCCAAGAACACAGTGGCCTCCTTCATTCTTAAATGGAAGAAGTTTGGAACCACGAAGACTCTTCCTAGCAATCGTGGGAGAAGGGCCTTGGTCAAGAAGGTGACCAAGAACCCGATGGTCACTCTGACAGAGCTCCAGAGTTCCTCTGGAGAGAAAGACAATCATCTCTGCAGCACTCCACCAATCCACCAATTTCTCAGTAATAGGCAAATGACAGCCCGCTTGGAGTTTGCCAAAAGGCACCTAAAGACTCTCAGACCATGAGAAACAAGATTCTCTGCTCTGATAAAAAAAAGCAAGATCAAACTCAATGCAAAGCGTCATTACCAATACCATACCAGGCCAATACCAGGCCAATACCATCCCTACTGTGAAGCATGGTGGTGGCAGCATCATGCTGTGGGGATGTTTTTCAGTGGCAGGGACTGGCAGACAAGTCAGGATCGAGGGAAAGATGAATGGAGCAAAGTACAGAGAGATCCTTGATGAAAACCTGCTCCAGAGACTGGGGCGAAGTTTCACCTTCCACAGTCAAGACAACGCAGGGGTGACTTTGGAACAAGTCTCTGAATGTCCTTAAGTGGCCCAGCCAGAACCCGATCGAACATCTTCGGAGAGACCTGAAAATAGCTGTGCAGCGACGCTCCCCATCCAAGCTTGAATGGATCTGCTGAGAAGAATGGGAAAAACTCCCCCAATACAGGTGTTCCAAGCTTGTAGCGTCATACCCAAAGGTGCGTCAACAAAATGCTGAGTAAAGGTTCTGAATACTTATGCAAATGTCATATATCAAGTAAAAAAATATATATACATTTACAAACATGCCTAAAAACCTTTTTTTTGCTTTGTCATTGTGGGGTATTGTGTGTAGATTGATGAGAGAAATAGTTTAATTCATTTTAGAATAAGGGTGGGATGTAACAAAATGTGGAAAAAGTCAAGGGGTCTGAATACTTTCTGAATGCATTTTATATTTGATTCGAATTAGGCCTTAGTGCTATTAGGCCTGAGTGATATTAGCTCGTAGAAACGCATTGAATAACACATTCATCCAAAAATAATTCAAAAGGAAGTATGGTTTTAGGTGTCTGAGATGCATCTGATAGATATAGGAAATCATTACAATAATGTAAAAAAAGTTACATGTGTAACACTGGTTCCCCCCCCAAAAAAATTAATTCATGTTCTACCGGTCTGTACCGGGTTGTCTTCAGACAGAGAGTCACATTTTTCGATGGTTGGGTCATAGTCTATGGCTCAAACTGTTCGGATTTGACAGACGTTTTTGTGAGAAGACCTGCTCGAAGTTGGAACGCCGGCGTCACGAGACCGGTGAATATTTTAGTTGTCGTAGAATAAAACGTAGAACACGTTCGTGAGAGTCTCAGATAGTTTTAAACAGAGGGATTTTGATGGCAATGTTTTTATTATGTGGGCTCGGACATCTACTCCAGGTAAACACTAGCAAAGAGCATGGTATACACCAAAAAATCTATTCGCTATGAAAGCTCAGTTTCAACTGTAAATGATGGATTAAATACCACACATTTAAAACAGACCAGCATTGTAATTCATGTGGCATTATTTAATTTAGGCTAGCACCTGGCAAACTGGCTACTGTAGCTATACCTACATCATGCAGTATGAACCAAGAGTGTGACTATATCATTTGTTACTGTTGTATTGATATTGTATAGCTCAACAATACTGTAACAAACCCCTGAAAGAGTTTCTGCTCATACAGCAGTGATGTGCACTTAGCAAACTATTCATTATTTTTGAACAACTATTTTTACTGACTCGAGAGGCATGATTCGTTTTAATGACTTGTTCATTTCAGTAATTAGTTTGACCTGCTGGCCGCAATGAGTCCTACAGCAGGATGATATACGCTCCTCCCGCTCAGGAGCTCTAGTCCAGGAACGTGTTCCGACCATGAACTGTCCGTCATAAATGCGCGCAGGAAAATAGATTATGCTGCAGGAAGCATAGAGAAGAAAAATACATGTACCAAGAAGTAATACTATTTGTATAACTAGCACTCAATACCTTTAGATTGTTTAAAGCACACTCTTACAAGTCTCAGTCAGAAATTAAAGCTCCAATAAGCCCTCTAAAGTGAACGACATATGAACGAGAGGCTTGTAGAATCATAACACTTTCGAGTCGTCAGTTCATCGTTCGCCGGTAGGGGGTCCTGTGTGCTCTGGGCATTATAGACTCAAATGAACTAAATTAGTCGAAAGATGATTTTTTTTTGACTGAACGAGTCGAAAAGATCCGTCAGTAAAAATAGTCAACCTTTCCATCACTAACATACAGTAGGAACCCTATGCGGTGTGTAACGTTAATAAATAAATAAGACCCATTTAAGTAAAAAAACCAAAACAATTTAAGTATTTCTTGATTGTTCAAATATGATCCATTAGGCTTTTTATAATCAAATAAGAAAAATGACCAAAAGACCTTTAGAAATAAAGAAGTTACATTTATCAAATAAGAATCCCACTAAAGCTTTCTCTAAGGTTCATTAAAGACAACATTTTCCAAGTAAAATTTACCATGAAAATCATGCATCATTAAATATGGAAATCTTGAATTATATTAGCATTCTGCAAGATCTGAGCTGACGCCAATTAAATTAAAGAAATATGTAATTGATTTTATTAAGGTAGAGTTCATATTCTGTTAAATGCAAATTTGACATGCAATTTTCTACTCTTGTTGATTTATTGCTGCTAGTACATTGTTCAAAGACCCATGTTACATTTCAATAGGGAAACAATGTTTATACATTAAAATTTAAACTGCTCTTATTGCCTGGCTCTACTCACACCAGATGAAATTGGTATGATTTCAAATATAAATTAATAGACACATTTGTAATTCTGCAGCGAAAGGCAATCTTCCTATTTTTCATTAGGATCCTTTAATATTTCATTGAAGCACCACACACCCATTACAGCACAGGGCCTTTACTGCACAGGGCCTGCCTGGCTCTCCCTGCTTGGTGGGTGATGTATAGACAAATGCATTGCTTTTCCACAACACATTTGATTAACAATGTGCACAGACATCTCCACTGCAGAAAAATAGCAATGGAGATGGAAGATGATTGCTGTTTTTGGTTTGATTCTGTATCTATGTAAATGACTGAGTATGTTAGCATCATGTAGGCTTATTCTGCTGTTTAACATTGCCATCTGTAACCAAATAAACGACACTAACATTAGGCTACCAGCACAACCTTAATAGCGGGTAAAGACTTCTGAAAGAAGCAGCATAATATTATTTGAAAAGCATGGACATGTATTTAGCATGCCCTCTTGCATTTTGATAATGTGATAGTTGTAGGGAATTCAGCAAATATAGGCTGTCTGGATGTAGTCAACACTCATTACACAAAAACGTCAGTTTGCCTTCAGTGGATATGGTTATTTTATAATGCACTTGCTTCATCACGTGCATATAACACACGACTCAAGCTGTAGACTAGTTTGATTTATTGAGTATGAGCATTATGGGGCATGGACTCACTATACTGAGTTAATCTGGAGTGCTGATTTCTATAAAGACATGAGTCCTAAGTGGCCTTTGAGCTATAAACAGTACAGTTAATTAACATTTGATCCCACCTATCCTTGCATCTCTGGAGTTCATTCTCAATTTCATTTCAAAGCACACTGAAACCATTCCACCATCTTTCCCTCCCCATAGCTAGTACAGTGTACGTTCTTATATGAGGATAGCAACAAGGCTTCAAGTAGCCTCCTTTCCAAACTGATGGTGGCTTATCTTACCCTTGTTGGGTAATGGCAGGCCTGTGAAGGCTTGTGACAGGAGACAGATGTCCTCTTTACCTCTCAGCAGAGGCATGTCAGCAAGCACGGGATTCCTTTGTGCTGGTAAAGTACACTGACATCAAGCCCCCCCCCCCCAAAAAAAAAGAGAAAAGAGAAAAAGGCATATCAGTGAAATCAGACCTCTCTCTCTCGCCTTCTCTCTCTCCTTCTCTCTCCTTCCCCCCACCCTTATGAGCCAGTCATAGATTGGTCTCTTTAAATGCTCTATGTACCTAGAGCATAGTCAGATCAGTAGGTTATATTCTGTAATGGGAAGTCATTTGCTTTTGGTCTGGTGCTGTGTGTTCTCAATCCCTTGCTGCTACATTTATATTTTATAGCTCATGTTTCACTCTATATTAACAGCTGTGGCTTGTTTTCACCATCTGCAGACAATTACTTTGAGTTTACTTGGCTTTGTTATAATAGCATGTTTTCTTCTAGCATCTCTCTCAATAGGCACTGTACCACAATCTCTGACAGGTGCTGAGGCATTTGCTCAGGAGACACAGAGAGTTGAATTATTGTTGCATTATTTAGTCTTGAAATAAACAAACAAGTTCCTTACAAGCATCATGTGCTACCAAGTCTCCATTGAGTAGCTATTACATATCACGTGTTCAATTATTCTGTGCAGCCTATTATCATTCACATCAACTAGCAAGCACCCCCAATGCCCCTTTCCAGCTCCAACAGGCTACCGTTAATGTGTAATGCTTCCCCGGCCGTACCCTCTCATTTGCTCCTCACTATCTCTTTGTTCTCTGACCTTTCTACATTCACCTTGCCTTGTTTCACCTATTTCCTATCACCAGACTAGTTCGGGTTCTGTTCCACAGTCTAGTTTCAGTATAATAACTTGACACTTCACATTGCATTAGTCTTAGTCCCGACAACAAGGTTATGTGACCTATAGTGTCAGAGAGCATACTCCATGCTTGCCTGGAGTAGCTATTTATCAAGACAGCTTTGGGCCACCTATGATTCAGAGCAGAACAAATACTGATGTGAGGCTGTGGCTAGTCTGCTGAGGCGATGTTTGTGTGGCAACAAGACCTTTAGCGACCACCGTAAAGGCTGTACAGTAGCCCTCTCTAGGAATAGTAACCATGTTACAGAACTTGTAAGCATACTTAATGCAAGCATACTTTTAGCTCATGAGTTTTTCGTGACCTGACCAGTTAAAGCTCATGAATATATACTGCAAATTATACCCACTAGTATGAGGTAGCAGGAAAGATGTTATACCATCATGAATGAAGATCCACAGGATCAACATCAATAGATACATAGCAACACCACTGTATGTGTACAGAAAAAGTACTATCAATTAAGGGCAAGGAGATACCAAATTAATTACTACTCAATACCCCAAACTCTTAATTAAAGACAATGAGCTCAGAGGCTAGCCAAGCGTTGAGCTGGCCAGGGTGGAGTGGAGAGGCCTACAGTAGGGCCGAAGAGAAGGCGGCTGCTGCTGTGAAACCTGAGGAGGTCATTAGGAGACCAGTGACCTCATTGGTACAGCGCTCTTACAAGCCACCCACTGGCATGATGTCATACTTCACATGTCATCAATCATCCCAGCACCTATGGCCACTAAAAATGATGAGTATATAGATACTGACCATTCAAGAATACTTTCATGACAAACAGACGTGTTAATGTGAAATTCAATGGAACCGATAACAGCACGTTTAAGTTGACTCAATGGTCAATTATAGTTGTTTTTAACACAAAAATACATTGCCTTCTCTATCCACAATATTTGGGCACACACCACAACATTGATTGGTTTATGTTGTTCAAGTGTTAGTTGTGTATAAATTGAATGATATTGGGGCATTCACCAAAGCCAAAACATTAAGGTATAACTAAAGCGTGAAGACTAGGTATCAGTTCCGGCTAACACAAGTCTTCAGGTCTTGCATAAGCGAACCTCCTTAGCCACATAAACATGGTATTCAGGTGACTTTCACTCCCCCTAGCTACGAATTTTTGAAATACTCCTGTATGTGATCTGATACAAATTTCTTCATGCGGCTGCTGGCTCCCTGGTGTAATGGAGTCCGGGCAAGGGCCGCCAGCCTGGAATCCAATATTAAACCTAATTTGTAGTCAATGTCACCTATGTGCAGCAGTGCTTGCCATGTAACCTGCCTCTGACCAAGGGTCCTCACTTTATTATGTAGGCCTCTGGATAGAATGACGAGTAGAGTCCACTGGGGAGCCAGGCTCCAGGCAATGACCATGCAAAATAAAGGATGATTTTAAATACATAAGCTAAAAGTCAAATACATCAAAGGGGCAAAGTAATTTTCACAATTAGTATGTTTTTATTTTCTGTGTCCGTTGTTTCACTTGTCAAAGTACCAAAGTACTAAAGTTTATATGTTGTATGAAAAGTAATACTGGAATTTCCATCCAGTATTATAATTGCAAAAATGTGTATCTTAGATCTCAGATTATTCATTGTATGTAGGTATACTTTTCTGTGCCAACTGTTTCCCTGTGTGTGTGTGTGTGTGTGTGTGTGTGTGTGTGTGTGTGTGTGTGTGTGTCCACTGGGTCTTGGAGGTCTGCCCGGCCTTGTGTCTGCTTCCTGGTGGTGTCTGGGAGCTTAGGTCTTCAAGGCACCAGGATCAGTTTCCCTCTGTAGCTGTTGTCACTAGCATGGACCCAACTAATTCATCTTGCTAATGGCAGGCGGCTCAGTTGAGCGCTATTATTGTGATTTTCTCTTTTCATTTTATGATACTGGCTGCAGTTCCTATTTTTTCCTTGAGATAATACAATTAGCAAAAGTACACTTAAGAGATAACAGCTCTGTCTGTCCTCAGTTCCCTCAACACAGTTTATTTGGATTCATTTTGTACAAAAGTACAAAATAAATAATTGAAATACAGGAGTGAAGATACTATTATTCAGTCACAGAATAAGACAATTACTCAAGTAAAAGGCATCTAATATTTTTTTATATATTAGTATGATTTGTACTTTCAAAAACAACACATATTTATTTTACTAATTGTCTTGATATGAATAATGTAAAACATTTTAATAGCCGGGCAAACATTTTAACAAATGAACACCTGTTTAAAATAAATGGCAGGTCTAAATTAATAAATGAATGGTTTACAATGTTACCATGTACACGGCTCTGATATTCCCATGGTCAAGTGCATAAAAACGATTTAATAAATGTTCTGTCACCGTTGCTAGCCATGGCACCACCAAAAAGAAAACACAACATCAAATTCATGGTGCTGTAGAACGAAATCAGGGGTGTATTACAGGAAGCCTTTGCACGTCTGATCGAGATGGATTTGTTCTTATTACATTTAGCAGACTCATTGAGTGCCTTGTTGAAAGGCACATCTACAGATTGTTCACCTAGTCGGCTCGGGATTCAAACCAGCAACCTTTCAGTTATTGGCACAATGCTCTTAACTGCTAGGCTATCTGCCACTCATTGTAATGTTTATACTGGTCATACTGGTTACAATAAACAGTGTAGTTTTTGCAACATTTTACTGAGCAAAAGCTGCGTGCATTAAGGAAATAGACGCTTGGCTCTAGTAGAAGCCCATCACTAATAAGCACCGGTTGCCTAGTGATTAAAGCAAATAAATTACCAGGTTATTAATTGAAGTTATACAGTATATATTTTTTCACTGGGTAACAATGTGAAGTAAAATGGAGGGAATGTAGTCAGTAGGTTGGAGAGTCATTGGGGTATGACTCCCAGGAGACCGGTAGACATGGAACGACCCCAGCCTGATTTCAGTCAGGAGGAAGGTTGTCGCCATACAAATGAAGAACATGAGAAGTGGTTGGAGGTCTAATCAAGTCCTCAGACTGCACTCACTGGGAGCAATTAAGTCTCCCTCTTCCTCCGATCCAGCATAGGTAACCAGATCTCCTCATTGACCTTCTCAATAAAATGGTTATTTACAGGATGGATAAAATACTCTGGCCCAAAGCTTTATAGACCTCCGAGACTCTGTTACTACATGGAGAATCACATGAATTTGCACTTTGAGGTTTTAAGCCGTGGTTCAAAAGATATTGCTTGTTTTGTGCAAAAATTGGTCTTATCCACATGTGAGGAGATGAGGAGAATACATGCAGGAAGTGATGCAACTAGAAATGACGTCATGGCCTGTCCAGAATCTTTGTCTCGTGTATTCATGGCATGGATATCAAAACCTGGCACAGTGTCCAGCCCACCACAGGAATTACTTACCATCATTGCTAGTCTGACACAAATGAAGTCCTGGCACTTGCAGTCTACCCTCTTAGACCACAATACTTCATCATAAGCCATCCTTAATTTGTTTGGTTGTCAGACTACTGTAGTCAAGTCTGTAGAGGGTGGCAGCCTGTTTGTTTACAGCTCCGTTTGTCACAGTATGTCATGGCAGTAGGGGCTGGTTGGAAGTGATCCTTTGCTTGACTTTTTCAACCCCAAATTCCTCCATTACGGTTCTCTCATTAAGTTCCCCTAAAGCTATGAATTAAATGTACAATCCTACTAGAAGTACTGTCACCCTTCACCTTTGCAGTCCCTCTGGGAGACATGACCACATTGAGAGGTAGGCATACAGACTGAGGCACATCAAACCAAATTAGCACAAACAGGTTTTCGTCCAATGAGAATTCCCAGCTCAGAGAGGAGTTGGGGCAATGGAGGGTTTTGCATTCAAACTCCATTTCCAATTGTGTCTAGCTAGAGGTATGGAACACATTTTCCCTTTTTCCTCTCGCTCCCCCTAGAGAAATCAGCCTGTCTCTGTGTCCTCTCAGAGCATCTGCTTTACACATCTACACATCCCTGTTCACTCTCCATCCTCCTATTGATTCCTTATGAGAAAATAACCTGCATGTCTGAATGGGAGTGAGTCAGGATGATGTTTCAGAATGGCATTGTTCGGGTTTGCTGTATTTAGTGTGCAACGGGCTGTAAAAAAACACACACAAAGGAATGTTTGCGGATTTTCAGTGGATTAGCTAAAAATACTTGTCTCAATAAAGGTAATGATCAAAGACCCCATAATATCTCTTCAAATCTAACATATAGAAGCTGAGCAATATGGATGACAGCATTTGTCGTAGCACCAGACCCTCATTAATGGAAAAGAGGCAACTGCTCTGGAGGGTTAATGGCCTTATGTCCCCAGGCAAGCACAATGAATGGAAATGGGATGAGAGGGTGGGGAATATGAGCCGTTCTCCATCCCCACCACAGAGGGAGTTGGTACAAGGATAAAGCGACACTAGAGCTATCCATCCAACCTGAGAAAACATTCACAATTTAAATATGGTGGGCTCTTTCAAGAATAATGTCACATTTAATGCATTGCAGCTGAAAGATGCACACTATTTCTACAGGTTATTGGAGTGCATTGTTTAATGTACCCCCCCGCACACTGACTCGGTACCATTACCCCTTGTATACAGCCTCATTACTGTTATTTTATTGTGTTACTTTTCATTTTATGTTTTACTTTAGTTTATTTAGTAAATATTTTCTTAACTGTTAAACTTTTAAGCACAAATTGGTCCTCTGATCAGTTGACACTTTATGCTAAAGGCAAGGGCATCTCTGTGACTGTTTCCAGCAAAAGTATCTTATACAGAAATAAATGTTGCATCTTGGATGGGGTTATCACTTAGAGATGGAGATAGGCCATCATTTAGTGTGAACTCCCACCGTTGTTTCCTGCCACTCCTTCATGTCTCTTAATTACCCCCACTAGGACACACAAACTCCCCTGAGCTCTTTACCAAAAAGCAATAAACACTGTATCACACTGATTTACCAACTGGCAAATTACTGCAAGAGAGGAACACGGAAAAGTCAACCAATTAAACAGAGAGTACAATTGTTGCTGTAACAGATTAGACAGTGAAGTAGTGGATTCTCCTCACATGGGGCACCATTTATGTAGGGGGTTATTCTCACATAAGATTCACTATTTACTTCAAGGTTATAGTATCTGATCGCAGCCTGATAGGTATGCCAGTATATAAATAACATGCAGCAATTATTACTTTGGAATAAAGCAAACCAAAATAGATTTTATATGTACATTTCGACAGGTAAGAGCAAACTTGGCCTTCGTTAGTTACAAATTACTCTTTTGAAACAGCACATTTAAACAGAGGTGTCCAAACAATACATGTTTGTTGGGTAATACTGCCAACTCGCAAATTGCCATCCTTATTCATGTCTGTCATGGGAATATTGCAATCAGAATGCCCACATAGCCTTCATAACGAGTGAGTACAGCTCTGAGTTGCTGCCATGAGAGTGAGAGAGTGAAGGGGATCTGTGAATGTGTTGACATGTCATAGCCATCAAAATCTAGTAAACCTCAACAGTAAGACATTGTCCACCATCTCAAAAGTGATGGTCTAGTTTTTCTGCTAATCAGCATTGTTAGGTTGCGCAATATCACTTCAAGGTTTGGAAAAGTGCATGTGTTAACTTGGCTTGTTTGTTTATCTTAAATGTAAATTGTAAGGCATAACTCATAATTCATAATTGTCTAACTTTTATGCAAGCTACCCCACTGAAAATTGGTGGTATGAAAACTTTCTACATTGTTTATTTTTACCCCTTTTCCTCCCCAATTTCGTGGTATCCAATTGTTAATAGCTACTATCTTGTCTCGTACAGGCTCGGGAGAGACAAAGGTTGAAAGTCATGCGTCCTCCGATATACAACCCAACCAAGCCGCACTGCTTCTTAACACAGCGCGCATCCAACCCAGCCAGCCGCACCAATGTGTCGGAGGAAACACCTTGTACCTGGCAACCTTGCACTGAACCCGGCCCGACACAGGAGTCGCTGGTGCGCGATATCCCTACCAGCCAAACCCAGACGACGCTAGGCCAATTGTGTGTCTGTGTCATCCCGCAGACCTCCCAGTCGCGGCCGGTTACGACAGAGCCTTGGCGTGAACCCAGGGTCTCTGGTGGCACAGCTGGCACTCTTAACCACTGCGCCACCCGGGAGGCTCATATGAAAACTTTTTGAGGCAATGAAGGTCAAATAACTTTATTTAGTCAACAGTAATATAAAAATCATGTTTTATTTACCTTAAAATATTAGCTGGGCAATGAAATACAGTAAGTTGTGGCTGTGTTGTTTTGAGGAACTTCTGAAAAATGTGTTTAGCACTTGTACGTGAGGAGAAACAAATGAAGGGGAGTGGAGAGACTGCAAGAGAGGAAAATAAGTGAAATGTAACTCATAGGTAGTGATATTTTGATAAAGTAATCATGGTTCCAGGAACAAGCTTTAGACCCCGATATCAGCCTTTGGTGATTCTGCGGAGCACTTCAGAACATGGCAGCATCAGATTTACAAATTGAAAATCATTAATAATTCTAACCAGGATGTGATAAATCTGAAATCACTCTCGATGAACCTGGACACACTTTCATAAATCAACAAGATTACTTGCAGATTTAAAAAAATCTGACATCAAGGTGTCAGGCTTTCTAACGGTTTTTGTAGATCCCTTACTGTGATATATCATTAATCTGAGATACATTTGAAGTATGTCAGCAGGGAAATATGTGATCTCTTTAATATTAGGAAACAGGGAAGGAGCAAAGCACTACGTTATTGTGTCTTACACTGAGGAGGGTAGTTATTTTGTTGTTTTAGTGTCCACATACGTAGATCAGGGGCCAAACTTAACAATGTACAGGTCACCAAATATGTGGATTTACTACTACTCGTGAGATGCAATATGATGATAACAACAAATAAGATGATAATGATGATGAGGAGGATGATGATAATTATTACGATGATGACGAAGAAGATGGCATTCTCTACCTAACGCAAGTGTTGTTCAAATATCCCATAAACCCACCCTGAAGCAATACACAATTGTACAGTACAGTACAGTACATGACCAATTCATGTTTTAAATGATCAAATACACCATGTTTTGCTAAACTACCGTGAAAGTGAGTGCACTAGATTGGACATAAATAACAAAGCAATCATAGATTCCACTGAAATGAATGTTCATCTGACTCATTCTAAGTCCTGAGCATGTCCATATTTAAATGATTATAGGCTTAAAAAATGATTGCTTGTAAAATATGTTTGCTTTATTCTGAGAATGGTGTTGCTTAGTCTTAGGACCTCTGTTGTGGAGAGGGTGGTATTGACCGTGGTGTCAGCAGGGGTGCCTCTGTAATCTAAATGTCATTCACTGAAAGGCATCTCCCACAAATCCCACAGCTTTCATACAAATGTGGGTCCAAAAGATTAAATTACTCTTTCTATCTCCCTCACCCCCTCAGTCCCTCCCCCTTTCCCATGCACCAGTTGCTTATCTGCTGTGATTATAGTCATTATGTACCAGCCGTGTCTGAACCAGACATGCTCAGCCAGCTGCCTCTGCAACCATCCCTCCTCAATTTAGGCCCAGAAAAGCCACACAGACTGATGGCCAGGACCTTATTTAAATCAGAAACCTACACTCAAAGGACTTCCCACACAATAAGTACAAGTGTAACTGTTATTTTACAAATCTGTAAAACAACTCTTGCTTCACATTAGGAATATTTACAATAGCCCTTTCACAAACACCTATTAAGTGTGATGGCTGTCCACAATGATGATAGTTAGGCTTATATTATCCTATGGCAACAATGTTAGAAGTGATTTACAGTATTTGTATGATTGCCTCTGGATGGCAATCATACAACACAGACGCTCTTTTCATGTTCAAAATCTGTTATTATCGTATTTCGCTACTGTACCTATCGCTGAAATGCCTGTCAGATAGTAGAGTGAATAATGATCTACAGTATTCACCTGCATACGCTCATCTGAAGTCTAAGCCGAAACTAGTATAAGGTATATATATATTTTTTTAAAGATTGGTGGATTAGGTCATTACCATCAGTATTCACATTTCCCTCTTGGAAAAAAATAATTATTATTAGTTATCCATTTAATGAAAGTGACAGGAAAGCGCCTCCAAACAAAAGTTATCGAGATTACCGCTGCTAACCAGTGCAAGCCAAAGAGATAACTCGTACAATACTCTCCCCGCATATTCCATATCTAACAGTACCCTTCAAAATAAACTTCACTCACCGGTTGTGTTTCATGTTTTTGGGCCTATTATGTACTCATGTGCCCTTAATGGTTGCAGTACTTTTACGGAACAGAAGAGTTAACCGTTTCACCAATATGTACTGGAAGCTATAGATTTAGGTAGGCCTTTAAAATCCCCCTCCACTAACTATTATTGTACATGGGTTGGCAGTCTATAGTCGGGCCTGTAAAATCTTTCAGGGAGGGTCATTAAGGATATTTCATTATCTCCGTATTGCCAAGGTCAGGTTGTCCATATATCCACTTTACAGCTGCTAGGGGAATATGCTGCGACTGTAGTATAATAGACCAGAAAATGTCCACACTTGGAATGATGGGAAATCAATATTGGGCCCAGCTCATCAATACAAACCCCATTTTCACAAGCAGGAAGAAGGTACTCAACAAAAAAATTGAGGAGAATAGATTGAATCAAAAAAGGAAAATAAAATAAAACAATGCTTCAGTGTTCATAATATGTTTTTTGTTACACAGTATGCTGAGACTCTTTAAACCAGTTTGGCTTGATTTTGTTTTAATCCACCACCACTGGATCAAGTAGTCCATAAATGTCCTACTACAGTCATGTAACTGCGTTAAAGAAGAGAGAAACATGGGCTGTGACAACCATTTCCCCCATTTATTACAGCTGGGGGCGCAGAGCCCTGCTTTGGTTTGTTATAGAGAATTTTGATACCTCATGCTCATCTGAAGGCAATTGTGAAGTTTTAAAATCAAAGAGAACCAATCAAATGCAGGTAACTATGTTCAGAGCTATTAATCCTTCAGAGTCTATTGAAGCATGTCAATCTAAGTAACATAATTTTTAAAAAACCATCAAAATCTGTCAGTCTAAGCTAGAGATATAATTTCTTTGCATGGACTGGAAGGTTGTCAGACCATGAGACATCCCGAAAATCGGTCTTCTCACGAAAACATCGGTTGTGTCCAAACGGTTTGGACTAATATGACCACTCTATGGATTGGTGTTCTCTGTTTTTCTCTACGACCTCCACAAGCCCCACAGGACAAGTCTGAAGTCGGTAATGCTGATGTGCCAACTTCTGTCTGAAGCATCCAAACTGTTTTCTAAAAAAAAACTGTATGACCCCACAAGTATCACGGGACTTGTCTGAAGGTAACTCAAATGAATGGAAGTATGGAGGTAGTTTTAAGCCAACAAAAGTAAGTGATTAAATATGTGTAAAAATATATATATGTATATATTTATTTCCTGAGCTTTCTTATATCTGCTAGATATAGGACAGACACTTCAAAACCTTATTCCTTATCATGTATTTTTTTTTACTGTCTTTTTTTGCCATTTATGAATGTGTTAGTTAATGTGTTTCTATGGGCTATAGTAGTAAAGGCCAAATTCAATATTTTATCAAAGTATTTAAAAATACAATTATGTGGATACCTAAATTGGTCCTAAAATTCCAAATCAAATAGCTTAATAAGCCGGGGTATGACCATCTTAAAACATTTCTATGTTAGCTTAGTAGAGTTTTTACTATTGAACTTATTTAGGCTTTCCATAACAAACGGGTTGGATACATATTCACTAAATAGATTTCAGCTTTTCATTTGTAAGTCATTTGTAATACATTTTTTTTTTTTTTTAATTATTATTTTTTTACATAATTCTACTTTGACATTATGGCATATTGTGTGTAGGACAGTGACAAAAAATCTCAGTTTAATCCATGTTAAATCCAGGCTGTAACACAAACAAAATATGGAAAAAGTCAAGGGGTGTGAATAGTTTATGACGGCACTGTATATCACTACTTATACTAAGCACCAGTTTCTCTGGCCATGGTATTGGGCAGTTCAATGGTGAGAAATGCTTCATTCCCTGGAGCCAAACATTGTGCTGCATAGGACACAAATAAGCTGTTCCCCAACATTTTAAACCTGCATCAGGAAATTGAGTCTATCATAGTTCATGTGGGATTCAATGAAATTATGAAGGGCAGCTCAGAACAGCTGAAGATGAATTTGAACGAACTGATTCCGTCTCTGCTTGACACCAACAAATGCCCCATAATATCTGGTCCTGTGCCCTCCCTAAATCGTGGCATTGAATGTTTCAGCAGACTTTTAGCCCTACATAACTTGCAGCTCTGTGGATGTAACATTTATTGACAATTTTGATACCTTCTGGAAACAAAGAACATTTTATATGGAGGATGGGATCCACCCAAAACATTTGGGTTCATGGATCCTTTCACAGCAATATAAGGCTGAGTTGAGAAAATGACTTATCAATGACCCAAGCCCAGCTCAGTTAATCCCTACCATTGTGTCGCTGAGTTGTCATAATGCTTCAGCAAATGTACATTATTCCACAGGCGTTGGAAGACACAATATAAATAACCTAATTGATGTATAAATAACTGACCTGAATGCCTCTGCTGATCATACAGCTATTGTTTGCAGTAATCATGTGCCTATGAACCCATAGTTTTGCTGTTAGCTGTGAGGCGGTGTGCCCTAGTTGGAAGTCCAATGTGTGCAGCACACCCTACACTAACATAAATAACATGAGCATGTCTACTTCTGCTACGATTCCCAGTAAAGCAATGAAAACAATCAAGCGTCCCAGAAAAGTGCTAAGAATAGCCCACGTTAACATATGTAGTTTAAGAAACAAGGATAATGAAATCAATAATTTGCTAGTAACAGATGACATTCATATTCTGACAATCTCTGAAACTCACTGAGATAACACCTTTGATGAAAGAGTGGTAGCAATACATGGCTATAACATCTACAGAAAATACAGAAATGCCAAAGGTGGAGGTGTTGCCGTTTATATTCAGAACCACATTCCTGTGAAGCTTATAGCGGATCTCATGTTAAATACTGTTGAAGTAATATTGGAACAGATTCATCTACCTCACCTAAAACCAATTCTGGTGGGAAGCTGCTATAGACCACCAAGTGATAACAGTCAGTATCTGGAAACATGTGAGAAATGCTTGATAATGTATGTGTTATTAACAGAGAGGTATATTTTTGGGGGTGATTTAAATATTGACTTGCTTAAAACGTCTTTGGGATAGGTGGGATGGTAGCATCCCACCTATGGCCAACATCCGGTGAAATGGCCAACATCCGGTGAAATGGCAGAGCGCCAAGTTCAAATTAAACTACTATAAATATTAAACTTTCATGAAATCACAAGTGCAATACATCAAAATAGAGTTTAACTTGTTGTTAATCCAGCCAAGGTGTCAGATTTCTAAATGGCTGAACTTGACACATTTATGAAATTGCTTAATCCAATTACTAGTAAGCATGCACCTGTTAAGAAAATGATTGTAAAAAAGTTAAATCCCAGTGGATTGATGAGGAATTGTACAATTGTATGGTTGAGAGGGATGAGCAAAAGGAATGGCAATTGACTCAAATGATGTCAATTAGCCTATCAGAAGCTTCTAAAGCCATGACATAATTTTCTGGAATTTTCCAAACTGTTTAAAGGCACAGTCAACTTAGTGTATGTAAACTTCTGACCCACTGGAATGATGATACAGTGAATTATAAGTGAAATAATCTGTCCGTAAACAATTGTTGGAAAAATTAGTTGTGTCATGCATACAGTAGATGTTCTAACCGACTTGCCAAAACTATAGTTTGTTAACAAGAAATTTGTGGAGTGGTTGAAAAACAAGTTTTAATGATTCCAACCTAAGTGTATGTAAACTTCCGACTTGAACTGTAAGTCTGGCTGCACAACCAACTGGCAAACGTACTGCAAATTGAGAAATCATGTGACTAAACTTAATTAAAAGAAGAAGAAACTATAGTATGAAACAAAGACATAAAGAATGATAGTAAACCGCTTTGGAGCACCTAAAATGACATTTTGTGCAAAAAGGCAAACTGAACTACATTATTGATTGAATCAGATGGCTCATTCAACACAAAACCCACTGATGTTGCCCATTACTTTAATTATTCTTTCATTGGTAAGATTAGCAAATTTGTACATGCCAGCAACAAACACTGACACTACACATTCAAGTATAACTGATCAAATTATGAAAGACAAGCATTGCTATATTGAATTCCGTAAAGTGAGTGTGGAAGAACTGGAAAAAGTATTGTTGCCTATCAACAATGACAAGCCACCGGGGTCTGACAACTTGGATGGAAAATTACTGAGCGGACGATATTGCCACATCTACTGTATTTGCCTACTAGAAAGTGTGTGCCCTCAGGACTGGAGGGAAGCAAAAGTAATTCCGCTACCCAAGAATAGTAAAGCCCCCTTTACTGGCTCAAATAGCCGACCAATCAGCCACTTACCAACCCTTAGTAAACCTTTGGAGAAAAAAAAACATTTGACAGACACAATGCTATTTTATTCTAAACAAATTGACAGCAGACTATCAGCATGCTTATAAGGAAGGACATTCAACAAGCACCACATATACACAAATGATGATTGGCTGAGTGAAATTTATGATACAAATATTGTGGGAGCTGTTTTGTTAGACTTCCTACATTGACATTATCGATCATAGTCTGCTGCTGGAAAAACATATGTGTTATGGCTTTACACCCTCTGCTATATTGTGGATAAAGAGTAACCTATCTAACAGAACAAAGAGGGTGTTCTTTAATGGAAGCTTCCCCAACATAATCCAGGTAGAATCAGGAATTCCCCAGGGCAGCTGTCTAGGCCACTAATGACATACCACTGACCTTGAGTAAAGCCAGTGTGTCTATGTACTGTATGCGGATGACTCAACACTATACACATCAGCTACTACAGCAAGTGAAATCACTGCAACACTTAACAAAGAGCTACAGTTAGTTTAACAATGGGTGGCAAGGAATAAGTTAGTCCTAAATATTTCAATAACTTAAAGCATTGTATTTGGGACAAATCATTCACTAAACCCTAAACCTCACTAAATCATGTAATAAATAATGTGGAAATTTAGAAAGTTGAGGTGACAAAATTGCTTGGAGTAACCCTGGATTGTAAACTGTCATGATCAAAACATGTTGATACAACAGTAGCTAAGATGGGGAGAAGTTTTCCCATAATAAAGTAATACTCTGCCTTTTTAAAAACACTATCAACAAGGCAGGTGCTACAGGCTCTAGTTTTGTCGCACTTGGACTACTGGTGTGGTCAGGTGCCACAAAGAGGGACCTCAGAAAATTACAATTGGCTCAGAACAGGTCAGCTGGCTGGCCCTTAAATGTACACGGAAAGCTAACATTAATAATATGCAGTGGTGGAAAAAGTACAGAATTGTCAAACTTGAGTAAAAGTAAAGATACATTAATAGAATTAATAGTAAATTACTCAAGTAAAAGTGAATGTCACCCAGTAAAATACTACTTGAGTAAAAGTCCTAAAGTATTAGTTTTTAATATACTTAAGTATCAAAAGTAAATGTAATTGCAAAAAATATACTTAAGTATCAAAAGTTAAAATATAATTCATGTCAAAATACTTCTATTAGGCGATCCTTTTTACAGATAGTAAAGGGCACAGTTCAACATTGACATAATTTACAAATAAAGCATTTTATGTTTTGTGAGTTTGCCTATTAAGTACAGATATCCCAAAAAATGACTTACAGTATTCAGACCCCTTGACCTTTTCCACATTTTGTTACATTATAGCCTGATTCTAAAATGTATTAAATAATTTACCCCCCTCATCAATCTACACACAATACCCCATAATGACAAAGCAAAATCAGGTATCAAGAAACTGAAATATTACATTTACCTAAGTATTCAGACCCTTTACTCAATACTTTGTTGAAGCACCTTTGGCAGTGTTTACAGCCTCGAGTCTTCTTGGGTATGACACTACAAGCTTGGCACACCTGTATTTGGGGAGTTTCTCCCATTCTTCTCTGCAGATCCTCTCAAGCTCTCTCAGGTTGGATGGGGAGCGTCGCTGTGCAGCTATTTTCAGGTCTCTCCAGAGATGTTCGATCCGGTTCAAGTCCAGACTCTGGCTGGGCCACTGAAGGACATTCAGAGACTTGTCACGAAGCTACTCTTGCATTGTCTTGGCTGTGTGCTTAGGGTCGTTGTCCTGTTGGAAGGTGAACCTTCGCCCCAGTCTGAGGTCCTGAGCGCTTTGGAGCAGGTTGTCTCCAAGGATCTCTCTGTCCTTTGCGCCGTTCATCATGTTTTCACTTTGTCATTATGGGGTACTGTGTGTAGTAGATTGATGAGGGAAAAAAAGTGTAATATATTTTAGAATAAGGCTGTAACATAACAAAATGTGGTTAATTGAAGGGGTCTAAATATTTTCAGAATGCCCTGTAAGTAGTACTTTAGAGTAGTTTTACGTACTTTTCACCACTAATAATATGCATGTAACTCTCTCATGCCTCAAAGTGGAGAAGATATTGACTACTTGTGTTGTGGTGACATGCTGAATGCACCAAGGTGTCTGTTTAAACTTCTGTACTAGCACACAGCTCGGACACCCATGCATGCCACACAAGACATGCCAACAAAGGCCTCTTTACAATTTCCAAGTCAAGAATAGACTATGGGAGTCTCACAGTACAAAATAAAGCCATAACTACATGGAACTCTATTCCACATCAGGTAACTGATGCAAGCAGCAGAATCAGATTTAAAAAACAGATAAAAATACACCTTATGGAACAGCGGGGACACACGTACACATGAATGTTGTATTGTAAATATGTGATAGTGGAGTAGTGGCCCGAGGGAACACACTAAATGTATTGGGTAAAGTGTTATGAAATTTAATGTCATGTAATATTTTAAATTGTATATAACTGCCTTAATGTTGCTGGAACCCAGAAAGAGTAGCTGCTGCCTTGGCAGCTAATGTGGATCCTTAATAAATACAAATACAAAATGACTGTTTGATAGGGGCCTGACTGCCTTCGAACCAACACAAACAAAATTCTACTGAAAACATGGAAACATGTTCTTCATCCATGTTAAAATTACACGTTGTCTACTGTATGTTAACTGCTTATTGACCAATTATGGCATAATGAGATCCTGGATGGAAGGGCAGCAGTGATCTATGAGGGCAAAAATTGGCGTGTGCTATACTGATGACCTAATTTTAATATTCGGTGGGCACTCGTTGGGGGAAATGGCACTTTCATGTGTCAGTGCTTTGTGATAGCCCCTGGGTTACTGTACCTCTGCCTAATCTCACCCCCAAGCAAAACCAACCCCACACACTGCTTTGGGAGAGCACAACTGGACCCTCCAAATTACTACCATTCATTGTGGTCACAGCAAGGTGTGAACCTAATTTAAAATCACTGACAGAATACATGTCGAGAGGGAGGATTTGGCTTCTTTTAAAAGTCACCTTCATCTTCTCTGTACAACAATCTCGGCTGACTTGATGCATGCATTGAAGAAAATAAAACAGAGACGGATTGCAAAAGGCCCCTGTCTGCAGAGATAACCTTGAGGATGTATGGCATTTAGCATTCCACTCAACTGCTGTCTATGACATCCTAAAGCACAGATTTGATCCCTACCTATACATACTGAAACATTAATATCTTTTCATATTAAACGAAAGTGTTGCCTATATTTTTCTTTCGGGGGAAGTGGGAATATAAAGACTCTGTCAATGCATGTTAGAGCATAAGGGGGATGAAACCCAATGGGGCTATTTGCATTTCTGTCTGGAAGAGAGAAGAGCGAGGGGGTTGGGCAGTGAAAGGTTGTGAAAATATTTACTTATTTATCATTCATCTTTTATTTTTCCTCCATTAGTGAACATAGGCGTCAAGTGTGGCACATTGCAACTCTCCACACTCTGCCAAAGAGAAGTGACATGGAGAAAAATAGCTGTTGTTTTAACCTTGAGTCTGATCTTAACAAACATGAATATATTACATACAGTATTCCTCACCCCACCACCATGTTCCACACTTTATTTATGCTGTGGTGTGATGTGGTAGCTGCTTAGCCTCACTGCCAACACAGAAGACAGCTCATGTCACAAGCACTATTCAGAATCACAGAAAAGACAGACTATGGATGTTCTGCAAGATATTGTTATATATTACTGTACTCCTGGTGAGAGATATTCATCATAGCTGAAGAGTATATTTAAGCAATAAGGCCCGAGGGGGTGTATATGGCTAATATACCATAGCTAAGGGCTGTTCTTAAGCGCGACGCAACAAGGAGTGCCTGGATACAGCCCTTAGCAGTGGTATATTGGCCATATACCACAAACCCTCTAGGTGCCTTATTGTTATTATAAATCAACTGGTTACCAACATAATTAGAGCAGTTAAAATAAACGTTTTGTCATACCAGTTGTATACGGTGTGACATACCACGGCTGTCAACCAATCAGCATTCAGTGCTCGAACTAAGCAGTTTATAATTGCACACAATAGAGGGCTTGCAAGTGCGTCACAAACCACCGCAACAGGAGCCATGTTGGAAGACCAATCAGTCTGTTGGAAGTCCTCCAATAGTCTGGCTGTGTTCAGCTATCACTGGAAACTTCGGGAAGATTGCCCATTATTTTGTTTTTCTAAGGACCCCGAAAACGGAGGCATTGGGAGAACCTATTAAAGTAAATACATTTATTCTGAAAATGATAGCTACAGGTACTTTGTGTGCAAGCTAACTCAAATGATCTGCTAATGTAATGTGTTTGCTAGCTAGCAAACTTTACATACTATATAGCTACAGTATCCAAGTTAATTAAATCTCCCCAACACTTAATATTAGCTAGTTAGCTACCTATCTTGATGTATTTATTATTGTAACTCAAAACGTATTTGTAGCTAGGTATTTAGCAAACTAACAGAGAGGGTGAAGGCTAGTAGTTCCAGCTGTCATAAAGGATAGTAGGCTACTCTGGATAAGGCATGTAGTTTTGTGGGAGGACATTATGAAAATATTCTCCAGTTAAAATCCCTAGCGAGAAACTATGAGGACAGAAACATATAGAAACATAATATTCAGTGCTGTCTAATTTGAGTATAATGCAGCCTGTTGCTTTAATGTTTTCTGTTGTCAGATAGAGACCCGTGAAACCCTGTCTGCAACTGAAGAGGTCCCAATGAATGTCCCAAGAGAATAAAGGTAAATCCTAGTATACCATGGATTATA
The DNA here is from genome assembly GCF_057628025.1 of Oncorhynchus mykiss. Classification (NCBI taxonomy): domain Eukaryota; kingdom Metazoa; phylum Chordata; class Actinopteri; order Salmoniformes; family Salmonidae; genus Oncorhynchus; species Oncorhynchus mykiss. Next base: position 56,679,605 of record NC_143032.1, on the reverse strand, counting down.
TTGTTAGCAAATTGTGTAAACAAAGTCAACAATGTATAAACCAATTACAACTGGAGCTGGCCAACCCTGCTGGGTGTGCAGGCATTGTTCCAGCCCATAACTAACACACCTGATTGAATGTATCAAACCTAATTAGCTGATAATCAAGTGTCCTATTGCTAGGCTGGAACAGAAGTCTGCTCAGCCAGGGATCAGTGGAGTGAGGTTGGCCACCTCTGGTAATTACTTTTTTTTTGGTTGGTTCACCTGAAATTATGCTTTAGTAATAATAGCATACTTGTTAATAAGATGTGTAACATTTTAAATATGATTTAGCTTACTTGTACACTTTGACATGATATGAAAGTGTTGATTCTTCGAAGTGAAGTGATTAAACTTGTTTTATTTGTTAACTTAAGGAGCCTCCCGAGTGACGTAGCGGTCTAAGGCACTGCATCGCAGTGCTAGAGACGTCACTACAGACCCAGGTTTGATCCCAGGCTGTGTCGCAGCCAGCCGCGACCAGGAGACCCATGAGGTGGCGCACATGCACAATTGGCCCAGTGTCATCCAGGTTAAGGGAGGGTGTCCCATCACACGTTAGCAACTCCCTGTGTCAGGCCAGTATGGTGTTTCCTCCGATACATTGGTGCGCCTGGCTTCTGGGTTAAGCAAACGGTGTGTCAAGAACATGTGCAGCATGGCAGGGTTGTGTTTCGGAGGATGCTTTCAACCTTCACCTCTCACGAGTCCGTACGGGAGTTGCAACGATGGGACAAGACTAACTACCAATTTGGATATCACAAAAGGGGTAAAAAGTACACTTTTTTTTTTTACAAAGAAATAAGTTATAATTGTTAACTTAACTATATTATTCAAGATGAACTAGTGTCAATGTTGATTAACCACAGCTCACAATCCTGCAATAAAGAGGGTAAGGGAATTTGTCTCTATTCTCAAATGAGCACTACCTACGTTTTTGTTCAGTTGTAAGCTGTCCAATTAGTTTTGTTTGATTGTCACTTTTTTTTCAAGATACAGCATCAGCCATGTGAACCCATTTTGCAGCTGATAATGGCATGCAAAGCCAATGGTCATAGACCTACAGCAGTGGTTCCCAACTCCCATCCTTGAGTACCCCCAATAGCACACATTTTTGTTGCAGTTCTAGACAAACATACCTGATTCGTCTGATTGAGAGCCTGATTAGTTGATAAGTTGATTCAGGTGTGCTTGTCCGGGGCTACAATAAAACTGTGTACTGTTGGGGGTACTCAAGGACCGGAGTTGAGAAACACTGGCCTACAGTATGATGACATTAGCCTTATGGGCATTAGCCTTATGGGCATTTGCATTGCACCCCTTGACATTGTGCATCTGAACCAGAGAACATCTTAACTCACACATTGTTTACATATTGTTGAGCTATACTCTCAATTTAAAAACAATGCCAGTAGGCAATTTTGAGGCTAATTGTTATGCTAGATGTTGTACATACCTTGTGCTGACATTAAATTGTTTAGTGCAAATCCAACATGTATAATCTTGGTGATAATGTCTGGAAACAGGAAATGGGATCCTTAGCTTAAAACATCAATACTACATAATGGGAAGGCAAAAAGTGATTTTTAAATACTTTAGGAAATTTATTTAATTTTTTCAAACTGAAATATCATATTTACATAAGTATTCAGACCCTTTACTCACTACTTTGTTGAAGAACCTTTGGCAGTGATTACAGCCTCGAGTCGTCTTGGGTATGACACTACAAGCTTGGCACACCTGTATTTGGGGAGTTTCTCCCATTCTTCTCTGCAGATCCTCTTAAGCTCTGTCAGGTTGGATGGGGAGCATCATTGCACAGCTATTTTCAGGTCTCTCCAGAAATGTTAGACCGGGTTCAAGTTCGGGTTCTGTCTGGGCCACTCAAGGGTCGTTGTCATGTTGGAAGGTGAACCTTCTCTACAGTCTGAGGGCATGAGTGCTCCGCTCTGGAGCAGGTTTTCATCAAGGATCTCGATGTCTTTTGCTCGGTTCATCGTTCCCTCGATCCTGACTAGTCTCCCAGTCCCTGCCGTTGAATGATGCTGCCACCACCATGCTTCACTTTAGGGATGGTGCCAGGTTTCCTCCAGACATGACACTTGGAATTCAGGCCAAAGAGTTCAATCTTGGTTTCATCAGACCAGAGAATCATGTTTCTCATGTTCTGAGAGTCATTAGGTGCCTTTTGGCAAACTTCAAGAGGGTTGTCATGTGCCTTTTACTGAGGAGTGGCTTCCGTCTGGCCACTCTACCATAAAGGCCTGATTGGTGGAGTGCTGCAAAGATGGTTGTCCTTCTGGAAGGTTCTCCCATCTCCACAGAGGAGCTCTGTCAGAGTGACCATTGGGTTCTTGGTCACCTCCCTGACCAAGGACCTTCTCCCCTGATTGCCCAGTTTGGCCGGGCGGTCAACTCTAGGAAGGGTTTTGGTGGTTCCAAACATCTGCCATTTAAGAATGAAGGCCACTGTTCTTGGGGACCTTCATTAATGCAGAAAGGTTTTGGTACCCTTTGTGCCTCGACACAATCCTGTCTCCGAGCTCTCCAGACAATTCCTTCGACTTAATGTCTTGGTTTGTGTTCTGACATGCACTGTCAACTTTGGGACCTTATATAGACAGGTGTGGGCAATTCCAAATCATGTCCAAACATTTGAAATTATCACAGGTGGACTCCAATCAAGTTGTAGAAACATCTCAAGGATGATCAATGGAAACAGGATGCACCTGAGCTCAATTTCGAGTCTCATAGTAAAGGGTCTGAATACTTGTGTAAATAAGGTATCTCAGTTTTTTTAATATACATTTGCAAAAATAATATTGTTAATAATGGACCTCATTGTATAATTTGTGTCTCCCCTTTTCATGGTCATGGCTATAAGGGATCCAGCTTTTGTCAAATTAAATTCATTTGACTTTCGTAGCAGATTAGGAGAATTTACGCTGCCGGCTAGGAGAATTAACGTAGCAGGTTCGGAGAATTAGGTTAAGGTAAGGAAGGGGGTTAGGCTTAACTAAAATGCAAAACAAATAACTTCACATTAATTTAACAAAAGCTGGTTCTTTTTTTTTTTTTTTTTCATAGGCCTAGATTACGTGGTTACATCAAATCAGTGTATTTGTCACATGCGCTGACTACAACAGGTGTAGACCTTACTGTGAAATGCTTACAAGCCCTTAACCAACAATACAGTTCAAGAAATAGAGTTAAGAAAATATTTACTAAATAAACTAAAGTAAAAGATTTAATAAAAAGCAACACAATAAAATAACAATAACAAGGCTATGTACAGGGGAGGGGGTACCAGTACCAAGTAAATGTGCGGGGTACAGGTTAGTTGAGGTAATTTGTACATCAAATGTAATTGTATTGGTCACATACACATGTTTAGCAGATGTTATTGCGGATGTAGCGAAATGTTTGTACATGTACAGGAGGTAGGGATAATGTGACTATGCATAGATAATAAACCGCAAATTCGAGACACGTTCATTTTTATTTATCTGTTGTCAGAAGAGAAGACCTAGGGTAGCATTTTATTAAAATATATTGTGCTAATAATGTCTCCAGTCAAAGTATAGTAGAAATGTATGACATGTTTATCAAAGGCCACATTTTTCCTGTGCAAAGGAAATAATAGTCTCTGATATAGCCTATAGGCCCATTCCACTACGCACTCATTGATAGCCTGCATTATGACTATCCAATCTACTCATGATATATTAGGAATAGTAGGTTTACATAAGGCTGCAAATGCAATGATAGATGCATGTACTCCTTTGTAATAAAGGTGCATTTTTATGGTGAAAAAATAGCTTCCCCAAAACTTGATACTCACATGACACATGCTAATAGCTTAGCTACACTACAAGCTTTCTAGCTAGCTAACTTAGTGTTGTTGTTAACACCTGGTTAGAATAACAGCTTAACTCAAAATCGAACAGACTTGACCTATCAGTGATAAAATGATAGTAGCAGACCACGTACTGACAGCTGTCTGAATTTAGGGCTTGACGGGCGAAAAGGTTTCTTTACTTATCCGACAGTTCTTGAGTCTTATCTCCTTGGTGTCAACAATGGTGTTTCATGATTGCGGGGAATCTTTAAAAAAAACATCCCCGTTGTCTTTTCTGCCTTGCTAGAGCAGCCAAATACTGCACAGAAAATGGCCGTGGTGATGAATCAACTAGTTTTAGGCACTGCTATCATGCCGTTGTTGGTTGCTACTCAGCTGTTGTCAGAATTCAGGCGGTGGTCTTCCAACATGGCCGCCAGAAGGCGTCGTACGTCAACTGCAAGACCTCTATGGGTTTTTACAACATTTGTTGAAACTGTACAACTACCAGCATTAAGTACCAGCCTCTAGTGACACAGAACATCCAAGAAGTGATAACAAGCACTGTAGTTTGAAAATATGTGGATTGTCTTGCATTACACAGGTGTTGCTGTGGTAGCTGTTGAGAGAGGGAGGGAAGAAGTGTGGACTGTGCAGTATGCCATGGCGACAGTGCAGTAGCTCATGGTGTACAGACAGGCCCTCTGCGTGTGGTGTTCTGCAGCATCAGCATTCGGACAGGGGCCAGACGCTCGATTTATGGTGCCAGGGAGCGGAAATGACCTGCTTCTGTCATTGGGTGTCTGCCCCATCACGAGAGGCCCTAAACTATATTGGCACAGCTCTGACAGACATGTTTGTCATCTAGTCATCTTTGAAGATACCAAGCAAGCAGTATTATTGATTTGACAAGCTCCAGCTATCTCTCTAGGTGCACACTGTTCCTGTCTCTCCAGCCCACACCACCCTGCCTGAGAGGCATCCCTGTAGATCCCACGTTGGTATGATTAATACCATAATTTCTATGATTTACACTATATTCAACGGAAATACAGTAACATATCGTATTAATTAAGTTTATAAGGAATCAGAATTCCTGTACATGCATAAGCAAACTCTTCCTCGTTGATTAGTTCTCATTAATTATTTCAACAGTCATTTATGCGTTTTGTATGCCACCTTACCTGCTATATAATTACCTATACTATCTGTATGACGTTTTGATTTATTTTGAGTGTGCTACATGATCCAATGGACCGCAGACTCGTACGAGGGAGTGATTCCATGCTCCTCTGATGCATGAACCTTCTGGTAGTGTTGCATGAACAGTGACACCTTCTGGCACTCCCTAAACACAATCCAAACAAGTTAAATGTGTACAAAAGTTCACCCTAATCATAGAGCATAGTAAAACCAATTGATTTCTTATGTGTAATTATTTAATTGTGAAATTAATGAATGGAAGATGAATAAATACTTATATGTAGTGAGTTAGTTCAGCCTTGAGACATTAAATATTAGTTAATCTTATTTATTTGTTTTACCTTTATTTAACTAGGCAAGTCAGTTAAGAACAAATTCTTATTTTAAATGATGGGACAGATGTTTACCTTGTCAGCTCGGGGATTCAATCTTTCAACCTTTCGCTTACTAGTTCAACGCTCTAACCACTAGACTACCTGCCGCCACTTATGTCTTACATTTTGTGATGAATAACAATGGGATTATACACATGTCAATCACATCTAAGAGCTACACCACTGACTGAAACACATCAAACACTTTGTCACCAGGTATTTCTCATCCAAATATATCAAGAGCAGAATAACGTTTTACCATTTAGTAGCCTAAACCCATACCCTGGAGACAATACACCACAGCTTTCATTATCCAATCACAAACTCATATGTTTCCCTTTGTCAGATGATGTAAATGTGATTCCTTTTAATTATGGCCATTGACTGGAAACTCCAAATTAATTTGATTACGTTTTGCATATAAAAATCCATCTTAATTATTACCCAATTAACACATATTAAGGCACGTTAAAAGCCAGGCATTAAAATCAATTTGTGATTATGTCTTTTTTGACTGAAAATATGCTTTAATGAGTGAATGTGGGGACATAGGGCATTGTTTCGGGAATGAAAATGTGTGAATTCCGTTGTAAAAACAGAATTAGCAACATGGATAAATGAAGCACATGAGAATTGACTATAGCCTCAGCTTAAATGCCCTAAGGCTTCTAGCTATAATCCTTCTACAATTTAAAGAATATGGTATCTAACTGTACGTACACTCAAAATAATCAAATAAATCTGCCTCCAAACACAACAGGATGGCACACAACTTCAGCGGCCACACGATTAATATAAAACTGATCATGTTTTGTAGATGAAAAAATGCACATACTTCCCCTCTTCCTATTACCACTAAATCCATGATCTGTTTTCATCTATTCAATCTGCCAAATCTTTAAGTATTTTCCCCATTCCCCAAGCCCATCCACAGAGCACTGTTTCACATCCACTCAAATGAATATTTTATAGAGATGCAAAGATTTTCTCCTTCTCAATGTGCAATCAAATGCAGTGCTGCAGAGATGTTAAAGGAGAGATATAGAGACACATCTAAAGGAAGAAATCCATTTTTCTCTGCCCTTGCATTCATTACGGAATCAATGCTCCTCTCGGGAGACTGGTTCAAAAACCCTGTTTTATTTTGATCTTCAGAGAAACAAATGCTCTTGGAAGTCGCCACAGTACATGCATTAAAAGATTGGCGAGGCTAGAAATGAATACAGTAACCCGGCTGACATCACATTAAGATGTGGAATGTTGACTGGGTCTTTACGGACATGTTTTTTGAAGGAAAAAGACAAGGTCAAACCAGTGGGTAAAACAAAGTGCTCTTCTACTATATTATCTATGTGTATTCATACAACCTGGATAACTAATGGTATTCATTTTACTGCGGATGTAGAAAGTGCTTTGTTACATTGAGTTACAATTTATTGTTGTTATCCATCTAGAGAAAGACCCCAAACAAACTCATGTGATTGGTTAAACATATTCACAAAATGAGCAGAGTAGATACAAACCAGGTACAACCCAGTTTTAAAAAATGACAGGATTATAGTTAAAATAAATAATACCAGTTTACAGGAAGCTAATGCAGCAACGTATATAATTTTCCTTCAATATGGGAGATTTGTGTGTATCACTGATCTGTTCAATTTAATTCAAAGAATAATGCAAACATTTTTCTCGCATGACCATTATTTACATAAACAGGCTTCTACTAATCCAATACTGAGAAAGGTAAACATTCTTTCAGAGTCAATGTGGCAATATTGGGTTTATAGTATCTTTGGGGGTATAGAATGAAGGTTAAAAGGATGTTACACAATACAGTTGGCCGCTGTTTCATGGTGGATCTCATATATTCAGACATATTTTCATTACATCCCTTACAGTCTCTCTGGAAGTCTGCCCTCTACAGCATGTGATACATTTTGGGACTCCTGTTTATATTTATTGTCATGTTTAAAACACTGTAATGCTTAAGCATTTTAATTAGTACTCTGCACTTTATCATGATCATTGCTCAAGCTTGCCTAATGAAGTTTGTATGGCCCAAATCTCCATCAAAGGAAACTATTAACTTGTAAGCCTCTTATTCATTACCATACATCTTTCCCATTCAGACCAGGCAATAACAGCTCTACTTTGGGTTGGCCAAGCAAAATAAACACTTATCAATATTGTGTTCAGTGTTTGAGACATTGGCTATCTTTTAGTGGAGACTACAGTTGCTCCACATTTATGTAACACATGGTTTTGTTTTATAATAAATCATCATGAGATTTCACTGTCAGGTTATGTTCTAACTTTCCTCAGCTCAATAGTAACTGCAAGCATGGTTCCTATGGTTATAGAGGGAAACTAAAGGAGACAAATCAAATATGATCCATCCGTGTATTCCTTTATAATCCTTCTCTAATGGCTGTCTTTAAGGGCCATGAGGGTGTGATTGGTTATGTAGCCTAGTCAGTTTTTTTTTTGCATGCATAGCTGCCTGAGAGGCAAGTAAATGTGATGGTTTCAGATTTGATTAGGCAGCCCACGGGCCTCAGCAGTCCAGCCCTGCAACGGGCAGGCAGGGGCCTTGTACAAGCGTCTCATTGCTCACCATGCCTCAGTGGTGATGTACACACCAAGTGTGACCACTGCTTGATTTAAACAGTCCACCCTGGATCTGAGGGTGCGCTCGATGCAAGTTTGTAACCCATCCATCTAGCGGACACTGGACATTGGTCTCACCCAATTACTTTTGGGATACCATTCTAGTGCATTTATGTTTGGAGTAAGTGACACGCTGTTGTGAGATTATATCATTGAAATATGTGTACATGACTTTTTCTGTTATGAAATAATGACTCTACTTTCTACCTTCTGTCACAAGTTCTTTATTTCATGTTTTACTGTATAGAATCATTCAAAATCAGGGGTGGAATTGAAGGAATTTCACACTGGCCAGCCGGGCTAGTAGACCACCATTTTTATATGCCCAGTCCAGAATCTATGTCAAGAGATTTGAAAAGACATATAAAAAAAAAATACAAAATCAAGTTTGTCGATTTAAATTTAAGAATGATGATTATAAAGTGATCTTCTTCATGAAAAAGACAATATTATGGTGACACTCTCTTTGACCCACCAGTATGTTAATATATCATGAATCGTGCCTTTAAGACTTGTTATAAGCATTCATAACGGCTTATAGTTCCTATATAAAATTCCATTGTATGTATAGTATGCAGTGTTTTGTTATTCATTACACCTGACTTATAGAGAGCGTAATTCATAAGATCATGAAATACGTCAATTTGCGGCTCTCTGGTTTTTGATAGATAGATACCACAACATACATCTCTTATTCCCTGAGTGAATTTATTTAGATGTCCAAGTATTCAGGAATTCATTTGGCAGAAGCACATTTCTTCACTTTGGTGCCTAGTAACCTTAGAGCTGTATGATTATATTTGGAAATGTCATTCTTTATTCAAACCCGTGGCCTTGAGGCCTTTAACTAAAATGCTTTGCTTTATATAAATGAGCAAGGTTATTTTCATTTCCTAATGGTCACCGCAGCCATACAGTAATGAGCAGCACCAAGGAGAATTGTTATTTTCTTAAGGACCAAATTAAAAAGGAAATCCCAGGTAGCTAAATCATTACAGAGGAAAGCCTAGAGGACTGTTTCCATGTTATTAGTCTACATGCTTGGACTTCCTGGTCCTACAGGGTGGGGGGAATATATGTGATAAATAGTGCATCTGTTCAATTTCAGACTACAAGTTGTTAATGAGGACTTTCCTCTTTTCTCTTTTTACAGCTTCAGTAGTTCATACTCACAGCATATGCCAATATGGTGGCAGGTTTGGAGACGTAATGCAACATTCTAGTGAATTGCTGCTGAATCAGTTGATGTAATTTTCTGTTGCATGGAGAATACACAGGATTAATATTTTTGGAGGGGAAAATTGTGTATGTTGTTATTCCTTTTAATAGAAACATAGGTAAAGCTACCCGGTATTAAATATAATTTTTGGGTCTTCACTGTTTTTGTGTGTGGCCGTGATGAGTGATGACATGTGAAGTATGACATCATGCCAGTGGGTGGCTTGTAAGAGCACTGTACCAGTGAGGTCACTGGTCTCCTAATGACCTCCTCAGGGTTCACAGCAGCAGCAGCCTTCTTCTCTCTGGCCCTACTGTAGGTCTCCCCCTCTCCAACCCACCCTGGCCAGCACAACGCTTGGCTAGCCTCTGCGCTCATTGTCTTTAATCAAGAGTCAGGGCATAAGGACGTAGCGAGTCAGCCCATTCATGCCCAGTGGGCTCCTTATTTTCAGAAAGGCAGATGAAGCCGAGTGGAAAAGCCTTTTACACATAGCTACGTGGTCCTCTTACACAATACACTGATCGCTTGTCTGCTGTGAGGCAGTGGCCAGTCAGTGATTGGACATGGAAACATTCAAATATGTTATCCATTATTATCTAATGTACATGATCATGGTCTATGAGTTTTGTCTTTCAATATACTCTTCAAAACAATGTATTTTCAGCATTATTATAGTATATCACATTGGTTCAGAGTAATCTGAAACAGGCCCGGAGTCAGTTCCCCGACAATGGTGCATCTAAGAGGCAGGATGAGAGGCATGTAAATCAGGCAGACCATGCTCTTCTTTAATATTTAACACAGGTTATTAGACAGAGCAAAGTTGTGACTCCCAGAACACTTCTGCGCATCACATGAATAACTAACGCTGGCTGATTATGCTAATAAGTAGTACTAGGAGGTTGTAATGACCAGGAGTGTACCTCTACTGATGCTGGAGAGGCTATAATCACAGACACATCACAAAAACACACCCCAAATGCACCATTAGCCTTAACACAGCAATTCTTTACCAAGCAATCTGATTTACCCTTCATGTTTCCAGACTATGTGTGCGATCTCTCTTTATGGGAGGAAACATGATGCATTTTTAAACCCACAGTCTCTGATCTTCCCTAACAAACGCATAAATGTTTGCATGTGATGAGGACAGGTCTTAGGGCACCCTCATAGTTCAGTCTGAAATGCTGGCGGTACCATTCTAGAGCCTTACTCTACAGATAAAGATATTGAAATGCATTTCATGTGCTCAGAGGCCTTGTGTCAATTGTGTCATTCTATCACATGGGCAAGTGAACTGAGCTGTAGGAGAAGCTCTCACAAAATCACTTGGTCCTCCTTCATAGACGACAGCACTGATTTTAGAAGCTTATTGCTGCATCACGGAGCAAGTAAATGTCTTTTCTCCTGTTTTATTTTGACCCACAGATAAAAGCGTGCTCTTGGAAACCCATCTGGAGGCAGAGTGGGTTGAGCGTGGCTATATTCCATCACCATCACCACAGTTCTTTGGCCGCCACCATAAAGAATTCCAACGAGACAATTTTGTGGTGCGCAGGGCGAGCTGACAGGGAGTGTTATTAAAGCGCAGGGTGCTGACCGCTCTGAAAGTTATTAAAGTGCTCTGAGATTGTGTCTGTGATAGCCCTGCCGCCCTGCCGGGGTGTCCTTCACACACACACACAGCGGTACATTACAGTGAGGACGTGGTCATCGCAGAGAGAGGGGGTGAACAGGGGGGAGTACAGACCAGACAGACACACCAGGGCCCACCGTGATGACAGAGAGAGATGTCATTGTCTTCATCCCCCCCATTAGTGCTGCCAATGGCTGCAGAGAGAAACTACAGTTTACCTGCTTGCCAAGGATCCTCTGGACTGGAGCACCAGTGTAAATACTGTAGTGGTGTACTGTATGTCAAGCATGCTATGAATGAAACTCTGAAACAGCTGTAGTTCACTCAATGGTCTTGATTGATGAAAGAGTGGATGTTAGAGCAGTTACGTGAGGTCTGTCCCTGCATGGCTCATTCACACCAATCAGAGGTTAGAATATATCACTTAACCGTTGGACCTTTGAGGCCATGGTTAGCTACAGGGTTGAAAGTGCTCCCTCAGAGGGCAGAAATCCAATATAGATTATTGAAGCTCATCATCTAATCCATATGTTTAACCCAACCTATAACAATCAATTGTGCATGACAATATGGGGTCGTAATGAAGGACTAAATATGATTTTCATGACCACGACAAGTCTATCATCATCTAGAAGAGGACATATATTAAAAGATTAATTGAACAGGTCATGAAAAAACAATTATTAAAGGTTGCTAATACTTTGCAAAACCTAAAGTACACTAAAGTGTACACTATATTTTGTATTGATAGCAAATAGTCCTAGTATCATATCTTGAATATATGATAAGGCATTCTTGCCACATGAAAGAACAAGAACATTGACTGGTCTGCTCTATGCTTTTTGCCTGGTCTCTCAGTAAATCCCAGTGATACGTTTGAATGTGTTGCCAGCCAACAGTGTAAGATGATAGGCAAATAGGAGGAGGGCTAATGGACTGATTCTGTGGGTTGTACAAGAGAGAGAGAAGTGGCCCAGCACATCAATCCGCTGTCTGTCCGCACCCTCTCAATCTGTTTCAGTTCCACCCTGACGTGACAGCATGGGGGACTACGGCCGTCTATTCATCACCAGGTCTGGAAATAACAGGACACCTCCAGTTTGTCATACTAGATTAGTCTGTGGCCTGTAACCACTGTCTTGAATAGAGTCTCCACCGTTTCATCTGAGGTGTCCACTAGACCACCACTGGAGACCTTGGGGGGAACACGTCTGTGTGTATTGACATGAGTTTGGCTCACTCGTGGGGAGGCAGAGTAGGCTGCTTCTTTCTCAGGCATACACTATCACTTACTGTGTGTGAACAAAGCCAATAAACTACAATCATTTAAAGTTATATTTTATGGAGAGAAAAAAAGAAACCTTTTTTTCTCTGGAAATGTGGAATATGCTGTCATAAGCATTTTCCAACTTTAGTACCGTGTCATGGGTCATTACGTGTGGGACTCACATGTAGAACAGTTGAGCCTTGCATAGTATAGTATATCCCTCCAAGCTTCTTCACAGATCCCTTGGGGCTCTTATTCCTGGATTCTGCACCCAAAAAAATCAATGGATTGTAATCCATAATATTACTTAATTGGTGATTATCAGTTACTTTGTGGATCACAGGTCCTGGCTATGAAATTAGCCCCAGTCTTTAGTAAGAGCTTGACCATCAAGTGTAATGGACAGTGGAAGGTTAGCCCAGGACTGGAATAGCTCCTCTCTGCCTGTCCTCTTGACCTTGAATGGCAGGGTGGCTCTTTGAAAATGGCATATCCTGCAGTAAGCCAGAAGCAATAGATGTACATGCAGTATTATAGAACAGTATTTGTCTGGTTCATTCATCCCTTCCCCATGCAACAATCATTTAGAAATTGTACAGATACAGCCTACATTTACATAGAAAGTGATGAATTAGTAATACAATATGTGCATGGTCCTCTGTGATTCTAGCATGGAGAACCTCTTGACTAAAACCATAATTATGCATTATGAAGTAGTATGAAGTACATGTGTTTCATAAGGGTATTATATAACTATGCATCACTTGTAGCAAGTGCTCCCCTCTTATGCAGAACATGTGTGGGAGGTTTACTGTTGCTGTAGTCACAACATTATGAAAATCATAGCTTTTTAGTGTCCCCATTATTATACTGTATGTAGAGGATAAGATGTCCTGGGGGCTTCTAACACCTGGTAATGTAAAATAGTATTTCAGGTAGTATTCACAATTGTTGCTGTCATGAAATAAGTACAATTATGTATAAGCTTGAACACATTCACACATACACAATGACCACAAAGAGAAGCTCCTATCTCTCTGAGCGATGCTCTCTGCTCCTGTTGAATGAAATTCAACCCAACCAAAAGGGGAAACAAAAGTGTCTAACATCAACAAAGAAGCCATTGCATCTGCTTATCTCGGAAGCACTGGTTTTGTTTGGAGACCGGGAGCCCTTTGGCAACAATGGTGGCTCCTCTCTAAAATATGGCTGTTTTGTGGTTCCCATTCAGCCCATGTTGATGTGTTCTGTCTGCAGCTCCAGAGGCTCCCCTCCTTCTGTTTACCTGGGAGTCCTATGGGGCGAGATTTAGCTGAAAAGCCCAGTCGAAGCCAGTCAAAGGGAGCGTGGCGCAGGCCTGACCCTGGCGCTCCACTCATTGTGTAGTGCAGCGGTGTAATGAGGCCCTGTGTGGATATTGATATGACAGAACAAAAGGCCAAGGTGCAGTAAGGACAGCAATCCACACGTTTCACACCATTTGTTTTTCACACCGTATCCATCACATTAATGGGTCACCTTTCTGTGACAGCTCATGATTACCTGCTTACCCATGGAGAGAAAAGAAGAGAGAGAGAGAGAGAGAGAGAGATATATATATAAGGGGGTGGGGGAGACAGAGGGGGTTGAGAGAGAAAGAGGGGTAAGATGAGGAACGGTAGAGAGAGAAACAGTGGGAAAAGATTGAGAGAAGGAGCTCTAGTTATGAGGGTAAAGGGTGAGCTGGGGTTGGAAGGGGCTTAGGGAGTGGGGGATGGTAGGAGGGAGCTAGTGACATTTTTATTTTTTTCATGAAGATTGGCTCCAGCGCTGTCATCATCCCCACTGTGAATTTATGACAGGTCAGCTCTCCATGTAGTCACCTGATGGATGGAGAACATCCACGTTTATTTGGGGCAGAGTGGAAATGGTCAGAACCATTCCCCAAAGCACCCATAGGCTTTTTTAAAGACCACTATAGCAGAAGTGCTTGTTTAGTATTTCACCATATACTGTAGCCTTAGATTAGCACAACATACCTACATGTACATTGATTTACACTGGTCCTGAAAAAGGGCAACACTTTTCCAGGAGCGCTTACACAATACTTACTGGGTTGGAATTGCTGTCAGACATTCTAAAACTGTCATTTTTTATATATATATATATATATATTTAATGTACATTATATGGATTGTATACCTGCTGGTTGAATCTGTTTTTATACACTGAGTTTACAGAACATTAGGAACATCTGCTCTTTCCATGACATAGACTGACCAGGTGAATCCAGGTGAAAGCTATGATCCCTTATTGATGTCACTTGTTAAATCCACTTTAATTAGTGTAGATGAAGGAGAGGAGACCGGTTAAAGAAGGATGTTTAAGCCTTGAGACAATTGAGACGTGGGTTGTGTATTTGTGCCATTGAGGGTGAATTTAAGTGCCTTTGAACAGGGTATGGTAGGAGGTGCCAGGAGCACAGGTTTGTGTCAACAACTGCAACGCTGCTGGCTTTTTCACACTCAACAGTTTCCTGTGTATCAAGAATGGTCTACCACCCAAAGGACATCCAGCCAACTTGACACAACTGTGGGAAGCATTGGCGTCAACATGGGCCAGCATCCCTGTGGAACGGTTTCGACACCTTGTGGAGTCCATGCCCTGACAAATTGAGGCTGTTTTGAGGGCAAAAGGGGGTGCAACTCAATATTAAGACTGTGTTCCTAATGTTTTGTACACTCAGTGTACTGTAGGTGCAGCAAAACTAGTCTGTTGTTGATACTTTGAAAGAAAGAGGCATAATGTCTATGTGAAATTGAATCTCAAAAGTGTGTTCTCTCAAAGGTGTTTGTTTGCCATAGTCAAACAACTTTTTAAAACTCAACTTTAATAATTTATTCCTGCTAACTTTTGTGAATTATGTGAATGATTTCTACTTAGCTCAGTAGCTGTTGATGTGTTCCATTCTCAGAGCTACATGTAGTGTCTACCAAATCTAAATCTCACTTACAATGAGCATTTTAACTTACTGTCAGTATGAAGAGCAGAAATAGCAAGATCCCATTTTATGAAAAAATAAAGACTACGGCCATGTATCTTTCCAAAGTTCTTACCTCAGCATTTCAGGTGGGATGCAGGGGAGGAAGAAAGAGAGAAAGGTATGAGAGAGAGAGATCACTTTGTCCCAAATTAAAAGTCAGAATGTCATCCTTCGCTCTAATTGCCTAGAACCATTATTGGACACTGCAAAAAATTGTGTCTGCATGTGCACTCCATAGAGACAGAGTTCCAAGCATGCAAACGTCCCTTCGCTCACTGTGTTTCAATGGGTAAAGGATTCGCTGTTTGACTGTAGACTGCCATTTTGTGATATGTCATGGTACCCAGCAGATATGAGGTGAAGGTGTCAATATATCTTGTGTCTGCCCAGTGGAGGTTTACTCTGAATTACAGTAAAAACATGAGTTATGTTGGTGAATCCATACTGTGTTGAGGTGATGTAAATCAGAAGGGGGAGAAATTGCTGACAAGTTTTACTATTAAAAGATAATTGTAATCAAGGTGCAGGACGAGCAATGAAGTGGTGATAGCAGAGAGATGGACAGCTGGAAAAGATGGATTGTTTTAATTTGCACCAATTAAATTGAAGTTCACTGGATCATCTTCCTCAATCTTCATGAACACTTTATTTTCTGGCCTCTACGAAGCTATTAAAAAGAGGGATTGAATCCTAAGACTTGGTTTAACATAAAATATTGTATACTATCATTAAAGAAATGTGAGCATGCTCTCTCCACCCTTATGTAATGAGTTTTGTAGAGAGAGATGCAAAGCGGCATGCTGAGGTGTTCAAACAGATTGATGTGAGGTTGGGGGTAACTTCAAACTCTCCCTGTCTTCGTCTACAGCAGTTTCAGCCTAGCCAGACTATACCCTGTTGTGTGACTGTCTTTGTTGTTTGTTCCACATTTACATATTCTAATTTGGCTTGAAGCAAATTCTAAAAACTAAACCTACATTAAAATGATGCCTTCTTGACTCTTTTAAAACTCTCATGGATGAGAAGAAAACAATTTAATATTTTATCTGTTTTAGTCATTTGTGTTCTATGCCCTACCTCCACTTACCCCAACCAGACAAATAAACACATAAAACAGTCTCGTTGGTTCTGTAAAACATTACTGTACTCTTGCAACATACTCTGTAAACTATAGTACTCTGCCCAGTATCTTTGAGTTGATATCAAAACTCTTTATTTGCACTCAGAATCTATTAGCTATGTTAAGCATCATATGTCATGAGATCAAGGTTCAGTTTACTCAAAAATGTTTTCCTTACTAAATGTCAAACCTTTTATTCCAGATGAGTTAAATATCAGGCCATTTTGCATGGACAATTTAATATAGAATCAACAATAAATAAAGCATTTGATATTTTGTGTATTTTTTTCATGATACTGTGGAATATTCGTCATTGCTTTTCATTACTGTTTATCTTCTGATAATGGCAATGGTAATTCCTTGTATCTTCAAAGGTCAATAGTCATGTTGATGTTTATCAAGTCTTATTCTGATACAGCTTCAATATGCATGGCTTAATGCACATCTCAGAGAAACTGCCTCAGAGGAAAAACTCCCCACTCTTCCGACCAGAAACGGAGTATTTAAAGCCCCCTAGAGTCGATTGACGCACCGGTGCAAAAAACTAAAAAAGCTTTAAAAAAGCTTTCAGTTTAAGCTAGAGATATCTGGATGCGTCTCAATCCACTGCATCCGCCAGTGTTGTACGTCCGAATTTGCGGTGAAAGGTGGCAAAGCTAAAGAGATGTTTGTAAACGTCTGTAGCGTCCGAATCGTTTGACCACTCTAGGTAAAGGGGAGACTCTCACAAACACAATGGTGTTCTCCATTTTGCTCTATGACCCCCACAAGTGTCACGGGACTGAAGGTAACCAGTACCAGTAAAAAAATATATAATAATGGAAGTATGAAGTATGAAGGTAGTTTTGTGACTACTGCAAAAAGGGGTTAAAGATGTACTATATATATATATATATATATATATATATATATATATATATATATATATATATATATATATATATATATATATATATATATATATATATATATATATATATATATATATAATATATTATATATATATTAATATATTATATATATATATATTAATATATATATATATATATTAATATATAATATATTAATATATAATATATTAATATATAATATACATATATATACATATATATACATACATATATACATACATACATACATATACAGTACCAGTCAAAAGTTTGGACACACACCTACTCATTCAAGGGTTTTTCTTTATTTTTTACTATTTTCTATTTTACTATTTTCATTGTAGAATAAACTGAAGACATCACACTATGAAATAACACATATGGAATTATGTAGTAACCAGAAAAGTGTTAACAAATTAAAATATATTTTATATTTGAGACTCTTCAAAGTAGCCATCCTTTGCCTTGATGACAGCTTTGCACACTCTTGGCATTCTCTCGACCAGCTTCACCTGGAATGCTTTTCCAATAGTCTTGAAGGAGTTCCCACATATGCTGAGCACTTGTTGGCTGCTTTTCCTTCGCTCTGCGGTCCAACTTATCCCAAACCATCTCAATTGGGTTGAGGTTGGGTGATTGTGGAGGCCAGGTCATCTGATGCAGCACTCCATCACTCTCATTCTTGGTCAAATAGCCCTCACACAGCCTGGAGATGTATTGGGTCATTGTCCTGTTTAAAAACAAAGGATAGTCCCACTAAGCGCAAACCAGATGGGATGGTGTATCGCTGCAGAATGCTTGTGTTTCTTGTACCAAGCAAGTCTCTTCTTATTGGTCTCCTTTAGTAGTGGTTTCTTTGCAGCAATTCGACCTTGAAGACCTGATTCACACAGTCTCCTCTGAACAATTTATGTTGAGATATGTCTGTTACTTGAACAATGTGAAGCATTTATTTGGGCTGCAATTTCTGAGGCTGGTAACTCTGATGAACTTATCCTCTGCAGCGGAGGAGGAGTTTGACACTTTTTTGGTTACTACATGATTCCATATGTGTTATTTCATAGTTTGATGTCTTCACTATTATTCTACAATGTAGAAAATAGTAAAAGAATATGAAGAAAAACCCTTGAATGAGTAGATGTCACCAAACTTTTGACTGGTACTGTATATTTCCAGTTTTGTTTTACATCTCCTAGATTTAGGACAAACACTTCAAAACCTTGTTTCCCCTGATACATTTTTTGACTATCCTTTCTGCCATTTATGAATGTGTTATTCAATGCATTTCTATGTGCTTTAGCAGTAAAGGCCAACATATCTCTCTCTCTCTCTCTCTCTCTCTCTCTCTCTCTACCTCTATCTACCGTTTTAATTTTATATATATATATATATATATATATATATATAATATTATTTTTTATTCCTAAAGGGGTCCTGAAATTCAAAATCAACGCCTTGGACTATAAAGAATTAAGGAAAGGTTATTGGGTATCGGCATGTGTAAATTGATGTAGTAAATCACAATTTCATAAACAGGAAAGGAGCTTGGCTGGGAGATTGGCGAGGCGTTGCGGAAGGGACTGGGAACGATGGTTCCACAGTGTTTGCTTCCGAGCCAGACTTGCTCTGAGGCAAGGGTTATTAGTGCTTATCGGTAATTTGGCAACCTTGACCATGTAACCTTGCTAAAGCTGGATTAACATTTTACCTGGGAAAACATGAAGATGCCTTAAAACATTTTCCATTTTCCTTGTGTGTTATGAGACAACAGCCTACAGAGGCTATTCAAATGAATGTCCACAGTATACTCCATGAGCACTCAAGGAGAAACTCTTATTAGTCCTAAAAATGCTAGGTGTCAGAAAAAGGAATGCATACACATCAAATCTTTGACTGAAATGATAACACGTCGACCAGTTTATATTTCTGAATATGTAAATCCCAGGAGTAGCAACATTTCTGCTCTATAGATTTTCAGTAGAGTATGT
Source organism: Oncorhynchus mykiss (assembly GCF_057628025.1). NCBI lineage: Eukaryota > Metazoa > Chordata > Actinopteri > Salmoniformes > Salmonidae > Oncorhynchus > Oncorhynchus mykiss. The sequence goes on along the minus strand of NC_143032.1, from coordinate 56,660,357 downwards.
ATGCTACTCTTATAGGGCTAGGATATAAAAGATATGAATATATGAATCAATAAAGACAACCATACATAGTTTGCATTGTGCCATTGATTGATTGATGTATTGTAGAAAACCACTCTCAAAAACGTGTTTTGTTTTATTTGTATGTTGTTGTTCATACCACTGTTCGTTTCTGGAAGGTGCAGTTATAATACCACTATGTCTGGGTTATTCATAGCCACATCTTTGTTATTGTGACACTTGTGCAACTCAAGGAGGTGGTGCTGTATCTCCCTCCAAGAAAGAAGCCCTCACCTATTATTGAGCCTCTTTATCTTTACTGTAGCTGAGTTGTTAATTAGGTAGACCTTGAATTAGATTATTTGCATGTCTGAACAAGGGCTACGGTATTAATGCTCCCTTAGGACACACTGTAATAACCTCTTCAGTGGCTCCAAGGTCCCTGTGGATGAGGCTGTGTGGACGCCAGCCACTGGAAGGAGGGAAAGTGCAGAGCCATTTCATCCAATTAGCTGTGGATTATTCTCCTCCTCTTCCTTTGAATCCTATTTGCTGTGATAAGGTGTTCTCCTACAGGGACCGAGTTGAGCTGTGGTATCAGGGGAAATGATTAATTCACAACCCCAAATTAAAATGCAGTGCCTTCCATTTCACACTGTCTGACATAGGAGAAGACGCAGTTCAGAAATCAATACGGGCACCAAACAACTGCCCAGGAGAAGGAAGGTGAGGTGCACAACACATGAAAATATCCTTAGGATTCTCGGAGTCATGGTGCATTTTATTCCACATGTCCCACATTGTGTTTTCATAGTATGGTATTATGGATATTGGATCATGCCCTTGAATTATTTAAACCAAGAAAACCCTGGGAAATGTTCTATAAGGCAATATTTGTTGTGGGGTATTGTACGATCGTTTTACTGTATGTTTATCTCTTGCTTCTTATCTATGCCCGGGGGGTACACTTTCTTTTTGTACTGTTAAATACACAGTTACATCTACAAGATTTACCTCAGGATGAGAGAGATTTTTCCTCTCGAGACATTGCATTTGTGTGTGAAGAATCCAAAGAGTCCAGATTTCTATTTTGCAACCCTTCTGACGCCACACAAATGATGTTTAAACACACAGCACCTAGGGTTTAATTAAGTCCCTCTAATCGTGTTCCAATCAGAAGCCTGGACCGATGGGCTGGAATTCCTGATGTGCATTTCTGTCAGTCTTAATTGGATAATTGATTGCCAATTTGAACCTGGCCACACACTGCATACACAATAAAGCGCCTGGCCATGTTCCTTGAGGATTCGTGTTCCATCCGAATAAAGATGCTGCTTCGATAGGCAGAAGTCCAACTCTGGGTGTTTCTGAAAAATAGTCGTGTGACTCGGAGTCCATTCATAAATGGCTTTTGAAAAGTGGAGAGATTACCACACACATCATTATTTTTGATGTACTGCCTTTCCATTGACTTCAGCCATGTATATACTCTAGACAAAAGAGGTCCTGCATCATGTGGAGCTGCTGCATGACAATCTAAACCAAGCCTTCATTTGCCCAAAGATAAAAGTGAAACATTAAACAATGGTTCATGATTATCACATAAGCTACAAGTCTGCATGCCACTTGTAATTACTGGAACAGATTACTACACCACTTGTAATGCCGTAATGCATTTTCCTTGTCAGGGGGTGTTCTCTGGAGAGCAAGACTCATCAACGTTGGATAGAAAACAGATATGAGGAGTCATCACAAGTTTGTGATTTACACAAGTTTGATCATCTCTGATCTGCCTGATCATAACACTCATGAGAGGGGTCCACACATTTGATTTTGCTGTAGTACCCCTCGGTTGAAACAACAGTTTGACAGGGATTTTCAGCTATCAAAGTGCCTCCAAACCATCCCATGATTTTGATGAAAGTGGTATATCAATAAACATACTGACCTGCTCTGCATTTACACTATTTGCTACCAATAGCAAAGTGTTTGTTTTCAAAAATATACCTTTGTAGGAACTGGTAAAGGGAGAATTCCTTTGGCATCTCTCAATGCTGTAACCTTTCCACAGTTTTTAGCACTAAAAGCGCAACTCTAGGTGGGATGAGATATTTTGGCCACCATTTGTACAGAGTGAAGTTTCTTTGGAGTCTCCTTGAGACAAGTGACCAGTGCGGGCCAAAGTGAAGGCCTTATCAGTCACCCTACAATGGTGCCACCACATTAATTTTATTAGGGATGGATATGGCTCGCCAAGCGACTGCATTGTGGACCATCTGGGTGACAATAAACATGTCCCCGCATGGTTTCCTCCATCATTCAAGTCCAGATAGCAGATCTGGACCTTAACTATAGCTCACTATCTCCTGAATCTCGCCTCGGCGTGACCTGTTAGAGAGATGGAGGTGAGGCTCAAGGATATCTCTCAGAGTCAGCCCCAACATTGGGAGGTTATTATAGCCATCCTGGAAAGAGGACAGTGTGTGTGTGCGTGTGTACGTGAGTGTGTGTGTGTGTGTGAGAGAGAGGGATATACTCTTGTACAGACTAGATTTTTTATAAGTAAGACGAGCAACATGACTCTGGTCTCTACACAAAAGACGGGTGTGGAAAAAATAATTCCGTGGTTTTAAAGGTGAGAAGTTTAAATTGCACCGCTCATGGTTTGATTATTCCAGATCAATTTGAGACGTACAGTGATGAAGTATATGGACTCCATACATAGGAGCGAGAGCTCGATGGCAATGTGTCTTTATGGACATATTGGTTTCTTTTCTCCACAAGATGACAGTTCCACTTAATCCACAGATGACATGCCGATGCTCACTGAACATGTTCAATGAATATCAACAATTAAGCGTTTGATTATGAAATGCACAATCAATGAGAGTATTAGTTCTTGTTATTGAGTCAAACAAAGACAGTCAATCTGAGAGCATTTCACCACATATACTGCTTATTACCCATGGGCCTCAAAATCTATGATATTTCCATTGTATGTCAACAAACAAAACTATGAGTGTGTAGATAAAGACTTATTTCAACTCTCTCGCATCCATCTTTTTTTTTTTTATCTAAGAATATCTGTCCTGAAATATAATTTGACTAAAGTTATGAGAGGAGGGTTTTCATTTTACACTGTAGCCTATGGCTAAGCTATTAAGAACAGAGAGATGATGTGTAAATGGCTTTTGTTGACCCCAGCCTTATATTAGACGGTTATTACTCTGGCAGCCCACTGGTGTGGCTGGACTGTGTCTCACATTAGACATATTAGTGTAGGTCTTCATTCTGTCTCGGCTTCAGAGCTTGTCACCAGGAAGCTGACAATTGGATTGTTTTTCAGGCTTAAATGAACAGAAACTCTATTAGTAAAGGTTTTCTCAGCGGCAAATTCAGCTGCTGCTTCAGCCAGTTCCCCACAGTTACTGGTTATTTTGTTGTGGTTGATGATACAACTGAAGGAGATGAGAGCCACCCGAGCCACAAATCCAGTAGCAGAAGTATTTCAATGCACTAAAAACTTAAAATAGAAACGAAAGGTCACATTAATCTGGCAAGAGGAAAAATGGGCTAATTTGTGTTAACATGCTAATGTCGTGATGATGAAAGCTAAAGTGAAAAGCAAATGAACCAAGCTAAACGCACAGGCGCCAAAAAACAACAAACCAAAACGGAAGGCGGATGAACACCAAGTGAAAAGTGAAACAATGCCATTTAATACAATTTCATAAAACCACTTATATTCTGTGACAGGGGTTCACTTGTAATCACTGTAAGTGAAGAAGCACGGGGCTGCGGTCCCGTCGTCATGAGGGGAGAACACTTCTCCATGACACGTACTCTGCTTCTTCTCATTAATCCCTCAAGCTACATTCATTAACAGTCACTCCCTCCTCTTCTCTCCTCTCCACTTCTCAACACACCCCAGTTTAGCTATCAGTGTGCCTTTGTGAAAGCGTCCTGTATGGTTCAGTTGGTAGAGCATGGCGCTTGCAACAGCAGGGTTGTGGGTTTGATTCCCACGGGGACAAGTACAATTAAAAATGTATGGACTCACTACTGTAAGTCACTCTGGATAAGAGCGTCTGGTAAATGAAATGAAACAGTCATTAAAGACCAATCTGGGAATGTGTGTTTCAAACCTGGTTCCATTGGAAGGGATGTTTAGGATCAGGATGCGTTCATTTTGTTTTAAAAGGCGCAAATGCATTTTCCGCATCTGAGTGTGCTTCATAGGATCACACCTGCACCAGTGCGAGGTGGTCTCATATCGATTGCAAATGTACCATGTCTGATTGGGGTCCCCACTGGTGTGAAAGTAGTCTGCCCTTATTCCAGGAGGTGGACTGATACAACGTGCACACCGTCTGTTTACTTTCTAAGCGGACACAATGTTTTGTTAACGTGATGACAATGTGTTCGCCTTAAAACAGTCCTAAATAGATTGACCCATCAGTTGATATGGACTTGACATGTAGGTTAAAGCAGAATAATGCAAATAGATTCACTTTAGTCCCAAACAATTGAAATGTAGTGGTAGGAAACTAACCGGGGGAATTCAGATGAAAAAAAAATAAAGAACTCATAACGGAAATGCAGCAAACGAGATGGCGGTGAAAGCCACCTACCGTAGAAATGACATTGAAGGACAGTTGTAAATGTGGCAGACAGGGAGAAGAGGTAAAACAAGAGATGATAAATACAGGTGATTTACAGGTACACAGAGTGACAGATGCTGTGGAAATAGGGCTGGGTGTGCCGTCATATAGATGGGCCAGTTAGTGGCTTTTTGAGGATTCCCAGTCAGGAGTGGGTTTGTGTGGCAGAGGGCAGCCTTTATGGCTCACTGGTGCACTGACCACAGTCCATTAACTCAAAGAGCCTCGGCAAGAGCACTGGAGCAGGGAGAGGGGCTGTGACCTGCCTGAGACCATCTTATTACTTTAACACATTATGTCTCCCCCTGCAATCTTTTTATTTGAGTGACTTCAACACAACGCCTCAGAGTCCTAAGCAGGCCAACACGGGGACAGACAGGAGGTGCCGGACAAGGAGCGAGAGGAGGGAGTTTCAAAATGATTTATTGAACACGTCTGCTGTTGGATGCTACAGAGAGGGAGTGCATGGATGGACAGGAAAACAGTTAGTGATGAACCTAACTGCAGGGAGAGCTGTTTATCGTGTAGAGAAACTGAACTGACCCCAGAACAGCCCCTAAGAGGATTCTGAAGTTCTCACTGGTGAGCTGTTGCTGCCTACCGACGGGTAGCCAAGCTCAGACAGTGAAAAGGGGGGGAAGGATGCTTGATTTATTTGACCACCACGTCACTCTTTATGGGCCGCACCACAAGAGCCTGCCTCAAATGTTACCGTCCTCAGGAGGAATATCAGCACTATAAGTGCACAGCTTTCCCTGGCAAGCATTACAGCAGCTCAGACAAATGGACTCACTGTGTGTCCCTCCTGGCTCTGTGTTTTCCATACAAGGTACATGCCTTTTTAGGATGTGAGACATTCATGTCTCAATGTTGTCCAAAGAGAAGAATGTAAATAAGGATAAATGTGTCAGGCTGTGGAATCACATTGTACATCAAACCAGTTAGCTAACTATTCTTAACTAAGGGTTGACAATTAGGGGAATGTTTATATTTTTACATATCCAACCAAGCTGAAGTGACAGTAAGGTAACGAGTCACAGGAATTCTGACCATGTGGCAATTCTCTCTCAACGTCTTAATGAAGTTGCCTGTGTCAGTATTAATTCTGTGTGTTTCTGTCGCTAAAAGGAACTGATATAGTACATTTGAAACAGCGTGATTATGGACAGGAAAACGGAGTTGCTAAAAAATTATATGATTTGTGTTCTAAAATACATTTTCCAATAGTATTCCTTTATATAAACACCCACAGTGTCTTATATTTAGATAGTTAACGTAGTATTTTGTTATTTAGTTTTACTGCTGATCACATTTCTGTAAGGCCCATGGGTCACGGTCAGGGTCATGGCCATTTCACGGCTGTAGCTGATTTATTTCGCCCAATTAGGTTTAAAGAGACAAATCTACACTCCCTCACCCCGTTTTCAGGAGCGCACCCTTCCCCTTGCGACACATCTCCCAACAACTCACACATCACAGCTACCATTATGTTCTTGTTAGTTCACACTGTCGATAAGAGAAGTGTAACATGCTTTCCTGCCAAGGGCTTAATGGGTTTATTCGAATTCCCTCCCCATCTTTCCCGTCAAAGACAGACATACACAAACACATAGAATCTGAATGGTTGCAATGGCACGTGTCAGGGAAACTCAATTCTTCAGAAAGTGGAAGTAACCGATTAGATTATGCCATTGCCACAATCTGTTACAAAAAAATAAACATGGGGCCTTTTCATTAACCTAATGAAGACGAAGCACGCTGATGAGCTCTTAAGTCAATTAAGGATATTTAAAAACAGGCAGTACAGCCCCAAGGTAAATTAACATGCAGAGTGTGAGGAGGACCCAGGTTCAAACAAATTGTGCGTAGAACCCTCTGGTTCAAGCCGCTTGACTCCCTCCCCTAATGTACACCCCTCCTCCTACGCTCAAACGAGCTTTCATTAGCCATAATTAACTGCATGCTTTCTGTCCTTCCTCGACCAGCAGCTTATAAGTCTGTATTGAGGGGGAGAGGCTTGGGAGGGAATGTAAACAAATTGGATACTCACGCAGGCTGCATGGTGATAACAGTGAGAACGTCATAATACGTCTTCCCATCAAAAAGTAGTGATATGGTTAATATGGTATTCTGATATTTGACAGAAGAGATGCCATGATCCTACTGGGACCAACATAACATTGTCCTATTCCATGCAGGTGCAAAGAAGCTGTAAAAAAAATAATCAAATCAATGTTTGTAGATTTCAAAATGTGCTGTAATGTGCAAAAGGACAGAATCGATATATAATAGACATACATTATAAAACATGTATTCTACTGTACGCAAGGGGAGAATAGGCGCATACTTTAGCCATGTCTGTTCTCATTGTTATTGTTCATTCTTTCTCTTTCAATAAACTTATTTGGAATCCTCCTGGGTTTTAAATCTGTCTCTGCTGGCCAAAAAACGAGGTCTGAAAAGATTGCAGTTAATTTCGACCCACAGTGAATGGAAGCCTCATTTACTGGCTGCTGGCAACTCAATCAGCTTGCCTCACATTGATGAGTGAGTGACTACTTTCAGAGCGCCAGTCAATATGTGTCTACTGTGATAGAATGTCAGCATCCGTGCCCTGTGTTCTCTTAGCCCACTGTTATGGCTCTTCTTTATCTTGTCCAGTCAATGTTATCACATAAAAAGTCTGACACACACTAACAACACATGCACACACATTGGCCTATACCTATGCCCTCCAAGCCATATCTGTTTGTCCTTTTACTGTGGTAAAACAAAAATATACCCGTATGTTCATGTGCCTATGTCACAGCTTTGCATCCCACAATTATAAGTACAAATCTCAATCATAAGCTGCCTTAAGTGCGATGTTTAATAAATCGCCCCGTGTCTCTCACCAGCTATCAACTCAACTTGTGGATAGAAATAGTTTACTCTGTCTGGCTGTGCTTTATTTATGCATTCCTTTTATTTGTATTTTTCCTGTGGACTGTCCGGTTAGAAGGCAGCCTTCCCTTTGTCTATCCAGACGAGCTTGGCTCAGCGTCCCCTGTGTCCTCTTTTTCACACCCGCCACTGAACATGCTCTGCAGTCCGCCGACCCCTGACCTGCCTGTCACGGTGATAGCTTCTGTTCTCTAGAACTAGTTATTTCACATACTCTAGATGGACTTTTGTTCCTTTTGGCTTTGTTTGAAAATATAAAGCAACACCAATTACCGATATAAATAGGTTAAGGCTACTTAAAGGTGGCAAAGTGTGTTTTTGTTATGTGTGTTTGTTTGGGGTAGTTGGATGATGTTAAGATTGACGGTTATTCCAACGCTAACAGAACTGATCCACACCAATGATGCCTCCTTATAATGTAAGGCTAGGTGGTGGTCTAATTCACTTAGTCAGAGAAATTGCCTACATACAGTACAGGAAGGAAAGCTTTTGTATGTGCTGGGATGTTTCCAGAAGTGGAAAACGTTGTCTGGCTAATAAATCAGACCTGCAGTCCAAAGGTCACTGGGAAACATTAGACTGTCTCCAGAATGGAGGGATTTGTAGAGAAAGCAGTGTGACTCACTGCTTTTTTCAGGGATCACTGAAATGTATAAGTTGCTGAACAAGTAATAAAGGCCATTAAAAATGTAGCTTGAATTTATGTGAGGCAGAGGTGGAAATTACATAATTAGGAGCTCAAATAATTTTTCAATCCAATTCCTACTGCAGACCTTTAAATTTAATTGGGTGCTAACGGCGCCAAGGAACCAATGATGACGACAGACACGTAAAATAAATCAGGAGGAAAAGTCAGAGGTCAAAATCATGCACGAGGGAGACATATGTAAGAAGGGAGTACCAGCAGTCTAGCTCCTGCACTTTGTCCGATGTTCTCATCTGTCTGTCTGTCTGTCTGTCTGTCTGTCTGTCTGTCTGTCTGTCTGTCTGTCTGTCTGTCTGTCTGTCTGTCTGTCTGTCTGTCTGTCTGTCTGCCTATGTCCCTGTCTGTCTGCCTGTCTGTCTGCCTGCATGTCTGTCTGTCTGCCTATGTCCCTGCCTGTCTGTCTGTCTGTCTGTCTGTCTGTCTGTCTGTCTGTCTGTCTGTCTGTCTGTCTGTCTGTCTGTCTGTCTGTCTGTCTGTCTGTCTGCCTATGTCCCTGTCTGTCTGTCTGTCTGTCTGCCTATGTCCCTGCCTGCCTGCCTGCCTGCCTGCCTGCCTGCCTGCCTGCCTGCCTGCCTGTCTGTCTGTCTGCCTGTCTGCCTGTCTGCCTGTCTGTCTGTCTGTCACAAGAAGATTAAATCAAAAGGATGATTTATTCTATCTATGTGATTTTAAGGAATAATAACTATTGTAACACACTGAGCATTATGTATATCTGAAAAGACCATTTAACATATAATGTAAGAACTATCACAGTATGAACAAGTAAAAAAACTATTTGATGTTGAATCTATCAAATGTCCTTCTCTTCTGGGTCTATTTTATGGATGGCCCTCCCTACCCGTCTCTTTTAATAATTTGATCAGCAGATGCATTCAGCAGAGATTTCCAATTTATTTCTAATCAAGCTTGATCTCATATTCTCCCAATAGGCAATTAAAAATTCAAGCTACCCTGAAAAGCCATTGCTCACGTTTTACTCTCTCCCAGTGTTCATTTAAGGATGTTATTTCATTAAAAGGCGCTTGTTGATGAGTTTGAGGTAATTTGCAAGCACATTTGATTACCATATTCTGCATGCTTAATTATCATATTCTGTTAGTTTATCTTGTTAGTCTTTATAGTAAGGACTCAAAAGCAAAAACATTCCATTCCCATTGCTACACTTTGTAAATATATAGTTTCAGAACATCAAACTCTCGGGTGACTGATACATAGGCCATGTTTGAAAATGACTGCAACAACTTATGCAAGGCCAGTGTAGGTCTCCTGTGTGCCAGCTTTCATTTGTCTGCAATGCCACCATTACCAGAGGATATCACCATCAAGCCCTACTGCAATAACTTGCCTGTTCTATATTTTATAGCCAGTCCAGCACAAACAGCACTCTCTCCCCACAAGATAGCATTGAAATGGCAGGAAATAATTGGAAAGGGTGAATTTGTCATTGCAAGTCATAATGAGATTCTCCTGGTGAGGCATTGTAGTGCAGGAGAAGCAGCAGCTCGGGTTTAGAGCGCCATAAACAAGCTGCAGGATTAACCACACACAGTCTTTTATAGAATTCATCATTTAGGCCCTGTGTGCTTATTGAAAGAATAAACACGTCCTCGTTTTCCGTTTCACGAGAGAAATAAGTGGACACAATTAAATTAACCATAACTTCAGTGTTTGTGCCTTATTATATAAAGATGTCCTCTGTTGTTGGTCTTTGTTTAATTCTTGCCTTGATTTTAGATGGCAGCTAGAATCTGTGGTTTTCTATTTGTTCTATGCTTGTAAATGCAACTGAGAGAGTGAATTTAAGAAGTATTGCTGCAAATAAACCTATTTTGGCATACAATACATTGATAATGCTGTCTTCGTGGTTTGCTACAGTGCAACATAGAGCGTATTTCAGAGCTATTCTCCTGAGTTCAGCCTGAGAGTGACTTGAGGTCAAACATTTCCATGTTAGTCATTTAGCAGATGCTCTTATCCAGAGCGACTTACGGGAGCAATTAGGGTTAAGTGCTTTGCTTAAGGGCACATTGACACATTTTTCACCTAGTCGGCTCGAGGATTTGGACCAGCGACCTTCCAGTTACTGGCCCAACACCCTTAACCGCTAGGCTACCTGCTATCCAAATAGGCTAGTCTTGGGTTTTTCTATACGTATAGGCACACACGGTCAGGCAGCCTCAACACTAAAAGCCCAAGTTGCTTAATCAGATGGCCTCTTCGCTTTTCATTCGCTTCTAAGTTGGAATGCGCCTGTGATGTTGATAGGAAGCGGGGGCATGCAATGCCTACAACTAATGTGAAATACTTGCCTTGGAGGGGCTTTATCAGAATGCTGGAGGGGCTGGAAAAACATGGATAACAAACCACTGCACGCTCCTCGCCTATATAGGGCAGCCATGTCCAGCAGTGGATTTGAATATGCATTACCATCCCAGTCTCCCTTGAAGCACAGCCCCTGTGTCCAAGCACCAGCATTTTCAGAAACAGAATACACAGGCATCTCATTTGAATATGTTCCTACAGAGTCCTGTAATAGACAATCAATACATACCCATAAAAACTTTGTAATATGATAAACTGTAAGGAGAAAAATCCTTCAACATATACATTCCAAACAACATTCAGTTGTTAAGGCACACTGCAGCCCTTTCCTGCAGTCAAATGACCTAGTGGCTTCGTGGATGGAATGGTATTCATATTTTTAAGAATTTCATAATTAATAAACATTGTTTAAAAAATGCTACCAAAAATTCCAGTGTTTCCATGTCGAACGGTTTTGTTCTTTTTCAGTGATGTATATAAAGTGTAATATTGGGATGCAAACTCGAAATGTTATACATTTCAACTCTATATCTGACATGGTAGGTGTCCATAAACATGTGTGTGAGGTGTATACTTTTGTTTCAAAGTAGATTTGTTTAAGACTACCAAGAAACACTCTGTGGGACCCTGATTTAGCCCACTGCAAGTTAAAGTAGGTGTTTATGGTGTCCTTATTATATTTACACGGGTTGCAAAAAACGTCCTGTTGTACACCTTGTTGTTGTTTGAATTTGTTCTAATTGCCAAGTTTCATTGATCTTATGACATTGTCTTGGGAAAGATTAAGTAATGAGGTCATTATTAAATAGGTATCAATAATGCCATTACAATCTGCTCTGCTGCAGGCAAGCTTAATGTCACACATGGGCACAAAGTCAGTCTTTGTCCATGGCACCACATTAGATATTACTCTCAGATCAACACATCTTCCATTTGGCCATATGACGGTTTGTCCAGAGCTGTTTTAGTTTGCTCCTCTTCCTCCAAATGTGCATAATGTACTGTGCCTATAGGTCATATTGTCAAGTCAAAGTTTGTTTACTATCATTCCCTGCGTGATGCTTGAACATCTATGTGATTTTTCACAGGTAATGCTAATGGTTTCTGACAGGGTTCATATAAGGTGTTACCCAAGTGCCCCTTTAAGACACTTTTTGGAATATTAGTTGGGCAGACAAAATGTGTTAAATAAGTTACACCTGTCCATTGATCAATCATTACAATCTAGAAATCTGAACCTTTAATAGCTTGCGTTATATTCTCCATTAACCTTTCACAGAATATACCTCTAGTTCAAGCACATGAATCTTAGTTTTGACCAGTGGAGGCTCCTCAGAGGAAGGGGAGGACCATCCTACTTAGTGAATTTCACATTTTATTTAATTGTGAAACATTAAAAAGAAACTATACTAAATATATTCACGTCATCAAATAACTGTTTAAAACACCCTGTTTTGCAATGAAGGTCTACAGTAGCCTCAACAGCACTCTCTGGGATAGCACCATGGTGTAGCTAGAGGACAGCTATTTATTCATTTCTTGCCACCGGGGCCTGCCAGCGTAACTGCTAAATTGCTTGCTGTCTATTGTACTGCGTGATCGTAGCAGGTTTACTAACATGTTAGTTCTAGTAGCTATGTTGACTATTACGTTAGTTAATATGGTGACAACGATGTAGGCTGTGTGTAGCGGTTAGCGGTTGGGCTTGGATAGGCTTTTTCACCTGGTCACAGACAGCTGTTGTGTTGTGAGAGGAGGAGAGCGCATAGATGAGAGAAGGAATTATACAACAAGCAAAGTGACAATGCTGTTTGTATGTGGCTGCAATGTCAGTGAACTCTGTGTGCGGGTGATCAGGGGTGTAGTCATTCCGCCGATTCTGTAAAAACAAAAACGTAAACAGAGCAAACGGAAAGAAACTGGGATAAACCTACCTGCATTTGTCCAATAGAAACTCTCATTTGCAACCAATTTGTCTCTCGACCTGTGCGCGTACATTATAAACTTCCATTCATAGGATAGGATGAGCAACCTCATGATGGGTATATGGAAAATTTGAGTATCATGTAGTAGCCTAAACCTATAGATGTTACATTGAAATGGGTGAAGGGAACATGAATGACAGTCATCCAATATGCTGTAATAGAAATAAGGCCATACTCATAAAAAAAATGTCCTCCCTAATCTTAAACAGCACCGACCGCCGCTGGTTTTGACCATAGGGCTTCTGCAGGGCTATAAGGATGTCTCAGGGTTGCCAATAACTTACAGGATTTCACGCAGAGCAACAAGTGCTGGGGATAATGTTCAGCTTGTAAGAGAGAGGACAAGAAGGCTTCCAGTTTATTGTATTCTGTAGACTTGGAAGGTAGCAACAGCGACTTGTGATGCATCTTCCTTGGTCCTTCTGCTGGAATGTAAAATGAAATGCAACGGTCACCTTAAAGGGAGGAATAGAATCTTAATTAGAAACACAAGCTTGTTGTGGTGTATGTCACTGACCAGCTCCCTCTTATTACAGTAGGTGTTCTTGCCCATAAGTGCTCTCCCTAATGGGTCTTCATCCGTGCAACCGAGATGCCAGCCTACATTTCCACAATATCCAAAACTTGGCAAATGAGTGGGCCCCAATGTGAAATGTCTTTGCCTCGATAAATATTTTATGCAAATAAATGTTTTATTATTTGCTTAGTTTTAGCAATTTCTCCTGTAAGTAGTGTGTCTGTGAAGGAGATTACAACATTTGCTGGTTTGTTTATAATTTAATTTTTTATGTTGTGGCTGGCGGTGGGGAAAGACAGAACACCTGTGAGTGCTTATAATGTCCCATCTCCCTCACAGCTGGTCCTTTTCAAAACACCTCACTGGCGCAATAATTTCATAAAATATGATGATTTGCCATCTGCTAGACTGAGCTATAAGCACATGCAATAAGCGTTTCTATGGCGCCGGTCCCAGAAAGGTACAATAACTGTATATTTTAACTTAATGGTTTTTAGGGACATGCACATTTCCACACAGCAGAGATGCTACAATGTAAGCCATGTCCCATCTGTTTGTCTCTTTCCCTCGGTCACCCTACTCACAGCCCCTCTCGTGTCATCAAACATCCACACACTGCACCCCCTGTTGCCCCTGTCTTTGAGTGAGGCGGCCCATGTCAAAATCTAGATATCAAACTCTGGACAATGAGAGACACAGTAGGAGGTACAAGCAGATTATTTTCCTTTTAGTGTCTAATGTCTGTGCATTTGGGTAATTAAAATGATTACTACAACAATTAAAGCAAGTCATTAGAAACTAATTACACTGGAATTTTTTGTGATTACAGGAGCAGATGAAAATAGCATTCAAAATGAAATTCATTGCATATTCATGGGAATGAAATGAAATAGTGCTGGTGGATGAGATAATAGGAGCAGGAAGGGAGAAGGGTGTTCTGGAGGTTTAGGGAACAGTCTGTTGCTAATGCTCTGAACAGACAGTTAAATCAGTGATAATCTTTTAATGGCCTTAAAAGGAGTTAATATTTGGTATGCAGTCAAAAGCACTGAGGGTGTGAATGGTTTCTGCGCTCTCCTTTCTGCCTCTCTTTGAATGGTAAAACCTACCAGCTGTACCGCACAATAGAAAACATTCTATCATTAACTTCTCAAAAGGAGGAAGAGGCAAGAGTCTTTACACCTTGCTCCATGCACAACAATTAAAATAAAGAATCTCCTCTGAATAATTTATTTCCTTGTATCCTCTCCTAGCCCTTCCTTTCTCTCTGACTTCCCTCATTCGATCTCTCTCTGCCTCCCCTTTATCTATCTTGCTCCCTGCCTCCCCTTCATCTAGCTCACTCTCTGCCTCCCCTTTATCTAGCTCACTCTCTGCCTCCCCTTTATCTAGCTCTCTCTCTGCCTCCCCTCTCTCTCTCTATCTCTCTCTCTGCCTCTCTCTGCCTCCTCTCTCTCTCTCCCTCTCCCTATCTCTCTCTCTCTCTGCCTCTCTCCCTCTCTCTCTCTGCCTCCCTCTCTCTCTCTGCCTCTCTCCCTCTCTCTGCCTCTATCTGTCTTTCTCCCTCTCTCTCTCTGCCCCCCCCCCCCCCCCTCTCTCTCTTATTGAGTACCTTCAAGCCTTTAGCTTCTGCCATGATCGTGTAATGAGATTCTTCAGATTAAATAGATTTCCTGTTAAACTTGGGGCTCGGTAGAACGGGTGTCAAGAATGAATGGTTATTAACATTTAAATATATCATAGACTATGAAAGAGTGAGAGGGAGAGAGGGAGAAAAGGGGAGAGGGAGAGAGGTGTAAAAAAAACAACAATATGAATTTTTCATTGTTAGTGGGCACAATGGATTTTCTTCCTCAAAACATTTCTGCAGGACCTGATGAAACTAAAGTCATTAGAGAGACACAATTGGGGCATATTCACCAAAAAGCAATTAAAGTGAGGAGAGGCAGATATTTACAGTCCATAGGATAGTCATATCCACCTGCATGTGTTTGGAGAAGAGAGGACAACCATTTCCAAACTGTTTCCCTAGCCTTTGCCTGTGCCACATATTATTACATGAGATTAATAATTTAAATTTCAGTGACTCGCTTGCCTGAGAAGAGACTGCTCTCCCAAATTGATGGTCTTGCAATCCATCACCTCCTTCTCAGGCTTGTCCTTTCTCATTTTTCACCGTTCCTTAAAAGGAAAAAAAACAGTGGAGGACCAAAAAAAAAATCCCTGAGATTCCACTTGGAGAAAGTATCCAATGTTGCTTGACTGCCATGGCAGAGAATATTGAAAAAGAGTGACTGAAAGGAGGAATGGTTCTAATCACAGCATCACATGTCTTGTTTTATCTGGTTCATTTTTGTTGGCATGCTCCAATGACATAGTGACATACTGGTGGAAATCAATAGTGTCTCTGGGAGCCGGCGTCTGATTGAGATATGCCACCAAACATGAGCTGTGCAACAAAGACCCAAGGTAGTTATGAGTGTCACATGTGAGTCTAGTCAATTTCCTAATGTACAGTTTATTTATATAGTTTTCAGAGAATCAAAAGGTCAACATCAGTTTGATATAATATCAAAATAAACATTAGGAGGTACTTAAAACGTCCCTATTTATGTTGAATAGCAAAAGCCATGGCTATGTGATTCTCAAATCTCATATTGATATTCAAAGTCCTTTCTTTTCAGTCGGCTGAACAAATAATACCACAGATGGTACAAAATGGTGTGCTGATATTTCAAATGAAAGGCAGATAAGCCAGGGATGTCGATGGGCAGACAGGTGTGCTATTTACATAACACTGCTGCTTGCCGGCGAGCGCTCTCTGTAAGTAAATGTCACACATCCGGTCTCATTCTCCAATCTACCAGTCCCTCGGCTGACATCCATCAACCTGTAGTCCAGTTGAGACTGATGTATCTGCCTCCATCAACATTGCACATGGTGAAACTAGCTGGATTGGTGTCTATTTCAGAAGGGGCTGGTTGAAGTGAAGCTTGTGTTGCCTCATATCCTCTGGTGTCATTTTAAGGAACAAGGACTGTGAATTACAGTTGATCTAATATGGTGGCACATTTGACATTGCCAACATGTTAAAACCAAACACTAACATTTGTAGATTTGTTTTTACACGCTTCGGATAAAAAATGTTTTTACACTGGTACTATCTAATATGTTCAGATTCATTCATCTCTAATACTGACTGTATGAGGCCTACACTCTTAGGAAAAAGGTGTTCTTCGGCTGTCCCCATAGGAGAACTTTGAAGAACCATTTTTGGTTCCAGGTAGAACCTCTTCGGGTTTGATGTAGAACCCTTTCTCCAGAGGGTTCTACATGGAATACATAAGGGTTCTACCTGGACCAAAAAAGAGTTCTACCTGGAACCAAAAAGGGTTTTCCTATGGGGACAGCCGAAGAACCCTTTTGGAACCCTTTTTTCTAACAGTGTACAGGACCTCTGAACTCACATGCCACCCCTGTGCAGTCCATTGATCCAAGGCACCGACAAACATAATGAAGCAATCAACACATTGGCTCCTGGATAATGATGGTGCTCTGTTTCTCCAGCCATTACACTGGAGTTCATTATTGGATGGTTATGAAAATTCGAAATTGACATTTCTTGGTAGTCATTTTCATCTCATAGACATTTCAGTAAATCATACTTTGGGAGACTTGCATGAAATCTGAGTTACAAGTGTGGATCTTAAGGTCGGATTCAACCCTACGTGATGGCTCAATTTGCATCCTGAGGATTGTAATCTTTGAGCAGCCAACTTGTTTAGACATTACATTTAAAGTATTGCTCATCCATTCTGCTGTTTTTGTGCTCTCAGACAAAGACTGTTGTCATATGTGAATTACCTAAATGACATGACAGAAGGCAGGGGCTTGACTGCTTTCCCAGGAGTTTGGAGCACAAAAAGTAATTCTTCATGCAAGGCCGGGCTGGCTCTCTGAGCTCTCTACGCCTGGAAGCAGGTGTGGTGGCAGGACAGTGGAAGACCTCTCTCCGGCTTTGCCTTCACTACTGCCCACTTGCTAATGACCAGGCTGTGTGAAGCTGGTCCTTTGTGTACAGTGTTATAAAGCACTCAAAGCCTCCAGGATGGCAGCAAGCTCACTCCTCGGCCCCAGGGCACTCTGTGGAGAATAAGACACACCTCATGCTTTGTTTTCCTGCTCCACGGGTTAAAATGAACCTACACCATGGCAGACAGAGACCACAGAAGAAAGAGAGCAAAGGGACAGGAGACTCTCTCACAACTTTCTCCATGGGAAGTTATCCATATCGATATCATCTAGGTCCCTCAAACTCAACTCTGGACCTCAAAGCCAGGTCCACCGCATCATTTTCCCCCTCTAATCAGGGACTGATTTAGACCTGGGACACCAGGTGTGTGCAATTAATTATAAGGTAGAACAGAAAACCAGAAGGCTCCAGAACTCGTAGGTTAATATTTGAGTACCCCTGGTCTAGGTTAGGGTTAGGGTTAGGGTTCGTCCAAATGTATTGTAATGAAACAGCAGGGAGCAGGTCTCGAACCCTCGACCTTCGAGCCCGAGGTCCTGCGCTCTATCGACTGTGCCGCAAAAGCATGCTCGTGCGGCAGGGTGGATTTCCGCGCTTATAAACCCAGGGTCGTTACACTATGTTGTTAATTTTGAGGAGCCTCGATAATGAAATAAAGGGTTAAATTAAGAATGTGTTATTTCCAGGGATGTTTCTTATTATTGATCTCTGTGGTGATAATGTTGCTTTACTTTGGTCTCAATAGGCCACATGCAATTGGAGCTGATTGATTAGTGATAGACATTACAGAGCACTATGGAGATCCAAGGTAGTAAAGGAGTGTTGAGTGCAGTTTGCCAATCTCATCCTAACATTAAAAAGCTCTGGAGAGGAACAGATGGAAACTACAGTAGACCATTATCTTGAAAAGCCCAATCATAACTATTTTGAATCTGATGCATTTTCATTATCCGCTGTGATGCGGTGAGGACTGGAACCAATACAAAAACCAAACATTTATATGTTTCCTCCTTCTCCTCATACTCCCCATGTCTCATCAACCCCTCCTCTCCACCCAGCATGTCCTCGTCCTCTACTGCTTCAGATGTCTAGTCGTGGGGGAAGGGCTGGGGCCTTGTAGATGCCAGAGGGAATTAACAGTGGTTTTAGGCCCTTGCAGTGTGTCGCACCACCCTTGGGAAACTCCCATGATATATGTGGGCAGAACATTTTCCCTTTTCAAATGTTCTCATTTCCTTCAGATCAAAATATCCGTTGTAATACATGTACGTCAAATGTAGCAGCTCTTTATTTCCTGTTTGTCTTTGGCCTTTTCAGATTTTATTCTATTTATATTTAGGCTCCCAGAATTACACCCATACATTTATTTGACAGTGTCATCAACATTTATCACATGTATTGTGCAAACATTCAGGATTTTAGTGGTCAGTTACAGAGACAATAAGACTGCAGACCAAGCACTCATAATAATTTTGTACCAATTACTATTGATTTTACAATTGGTTTGCTGCAGGATGTTCTTTTATTACTAATATATTTAATGTGCAAATCAATGGGAACACTTGTTTTCCTCATTGATAGGAAAGTCACAAAGTCAAACATGGGAGCAGTGGGATGCGATCGGATCCATAAAAGGCTGTGGCAGAGGCGTAATACAATCCAATAGTTAACAACTGCAGTGTTGTTGGCCATCTTAAATAACAGTGTCAGAGTGTACAAAGCAGCCAAAACTGGATTCTGTGAGTCGCCATTTTCACCAAAACATTGGCCCAGGTCCACATGTCTGCAGACTACTAGTTGAGGAACAATAACAGTCAAAGTGCTCTATCAAAGCCCAGGGCATGTAAAATATTGCATTCAGTAAAGGCTGTGTGCTTCAATTATTAAATGTTACCATGGTTACCAAGATCAAATGGATCCATGAGATGCAGCAAGCCATTTTGGGATAAAAGTGAATGCTATAATTTGCAACAAAAACAAAAAGTAAATAGACATGGATTAGCTACAGTACACACAGGGCAGGAAATCACTGGACCAGCCATTATAATACACAGAAAACACAAAGTGCAGCCCATGTGTACTGCACAAATTGTCTAAGATTTACATATTGGAAGTGACTTAGGGATATGAATTCTACACTCCATTTAAAGTAGTATTTTATTTCTCTCTGCCTGGAGGCTCAATGCACATCTAATTTCTTCCACAGCTATAATTCTCCAGCACACCATCCCTGCTTCATCATCAGGTAGCCATGGACTCATTTTGCTTCACTCCTTGGGTGAGTGTCAGTCTGTGACTGACTGAGCAAACACCTATACACCTACAGTATTGAAGGCCACATAACATTGCAGAGAGGTCTCTCAAAGAGGCTTGAGACAGAACAAGAACTGTAGGTCGTATCAGTGTCATCGTTAGTCTTCCTCTAGTTTTCCTTTGCCCTTCACTTATTTATACGCTACAGGTACATCCCAAAACTCTCTCCATAAAGTCGCCAGTGACTTGAATCATATAGCATCCACATTATGATCCCATGCTTATAGTTGCTTAAACAAATGTTTATTTGTGCACAAATCTGATGAATCTGCTGAGATCAATTTAGCTGCATGTGTTCATGTTTACCTATATTGATATTCTCAGGTAAATGGCTCTCTATAGAAATGTTACATCTTACTTCCATGTTGAATGCCCCCCCCTCCCTAGCAATACAACATATCTGAACTACATGTACATGTAAACAAACCGTTTGGGTTGTTCTCAGGTTAACAGATGCTGTCAAAACACAGCACTGTGAAGACATACTGTACACTATTCAGAGCGCCCATTCTGAGCTGTTTCAGCATACAGTATATTTGGCTGTGGGTTACTTGTCAGATATCAAGGCTGACTGCAGTTGTATGGTTACAGTAGGAGTTGAAATAAAGCCAGCTGTGGGGTTTATCCCAACAAAGGACTGTCAAACATAAGTGCAATTACTGCCACTAGCAATAAAGCAGGCACTGCATTCCAAGCAGCAACAGTGAGAGGGAGCCCCAAGAACGTGAGAACGGTGCTAGCCTTCCCGTGTGGGCCTCAGCTTGAGTGATGACTGCACGACATGATGGAGTAAGCCACAGAAAACAAAATCATCTGGAGTATATTTATAATGTGTAATTGATAACATAATAAAGGGTGTGAATAAGCGGAGAGTGACTTCTCTGTGTTTGCAGTCACTCTTTTGGCAGGGATGTATTTTTCATCTATGAATGAAGGTTAGTGCTGTGGGCTCGGTCTCCCAAATTACTCTGTTACTATGTTCTCACTGTCTTGCTCTGCTTTCTGTCAGCTCACACTTTCATTGCTTTGACCTCTGTCTCTTTCTTTGCTTCATAGGCTGCGTGACACAGAATTGATATGTACGCTTGAAGGAAACCTAATTTTATTGAGCTGTGATATAAAGGTAGCTATGAGCCTTCCTAAATACGTACATGCTAGAGCAGGCACGGTGTAGGGCCTCACCCTGGGGGCTAGCTAGCGCAGCTGTAGGCCTGTTAGATCAGCTCAACCGGTGGGCATGGCTACATGAGCAAGGTCAGCTGGGGATTGTCCGCGTGGAAGGTCATGTGACCAAGTGGGATTGGAAACCATGGCATGGAACCTGACATGTTATGAAACCTGACACTGATTAACCGCATGAGTTTTTTCTCTCACTTATAACGTGCGGAAAATAGATTTAGGGCCTTTACAAGAACATGCCATTGGATGAAATGTTACAGGAGCGTTTAGAGGGGATGAGGGCATTATTGAGTTGATTCGGCGGTATTTGGATAAAATTCCAGAGATCTTGAGAAATATATATGTTATTTGAAGCATTGGTTGGTCTGTATCATTAGCTCTGATAAAACCAAACCCACATTAATTATGCTCAATACATTACGTGAGAGCTGGGTGCATTCATTGCACATGAATTCCACACATTCTAATTGCTGTTCAACAGAACCCTACAGATGTAGGATCTTAAAACATAATCCTGCAGCAACTGGAAATGTGGATTATAATAAATTTACATTTTTGTAGGGGTTGATACATTTTCTGTTAGGGCAAATCAAGTCTGAAATTTGGAAATGACAAACTTTAGAAGTCTTTTTTTTAAACTCAAATACACTTCACGTTTGTATTCCTGCAGTGTAAGATCATTGTCAGCAACAAAAGAGTGATCAAATTAATGTCCTGCATCTGTATGTCTCACTTAAGTGCTAAGGTTGGGGGGGTGTTAGTCGCACAGCTCTAAAGTGTGATGGAGGTACACAGTGGTCAAGTAGAAGGGTATAGTGGGGGCTTTCTCTGCACTCTCCTAATGCCCTACGGCACCTCCGCCATTAGCATTCCCCACTGCGGCTTGAGTTCATAAGACTAATGGAGTTGCTACCTGGGGACATTAATTGTGCGTGACACCACTCTGGGGCTTTTGTGCACTCGCACTAATATCACTGTGCCTGCCTGACAAAGCGCCCGAAAAGATTACAAACAAACCCCAAATAACTGCCAGTGTTGCACAGCTATTTGACAGGGGGGGCTCAAGTTCACTTATAACACCAATATGCAACCCTGGGGTGTGTACAACATTAGGTGGCAGGAGAAAGTGGTCCCTTTATTTTAAAAAGTGTCTCCTTCAAGTATATAAGGATGACTTCATCATCACGGGGCAGCACAATGACATTGTTATAGCTCATGTTTAAGTGCCAGTTTAGACAAAATGCATCAAATCCGGCACTAAGAGCTCCATGCACTTTGAAAAAATGAGCCTATGTACTGTCTGCCATGCATATCTCTGAATAATTTCACACCCATTACAACTTCAAGGAAATGTTATGATATACAGTACTTAACCACTGTGTGGGAGTAAGAATATAGCTAATTTGATCGAGGAGTGGAAAGGATTCTTTGATACACAGGGTGATACTAGGTAAAACAGTGATTTAATTTGTTACGAATAATAAGTGATCTTGCAGAACCCACAGGACATGAAATTAATGTGCAACAGAATTATCATATTTCTCATTACACCGTCACCCTGTCAGGTTTTCCTGGCTACCTGCTAAGGAAAAAAGAGGAGAAATCTGTTCAATTGGAATGGATTGTTGCATATTATACTGTGGTAGTTTCTCATCAATATCAACAACACATGTGGTAGCATCATTTACATCCTTAAATTCAGGAGAAGGAGTAAGCTGAAGGAAGCAAAATAGTGGTTTGCTGTCTTCCAAAAGTCTGGGAATTTGTATTATACTGTACCTTACTGCACATTATAGCATTTCATTTATATTTACATTGCATTCATTGCTAAAAGTTTCATTTGTCTTTTTAATCCAAAATGATGATTCATGGCCATCCCCTTCACTGTGGGCTAGGAAATGATTATCCTCCATTGTCATAGCATGTACTACCAAGCTACAATAAAGCAAGAATCATGTAATGAATGTCAGAACTACTCTCATCAGACAGGCTTCAGAAGACCCCTTCAAAGAGATAATATGGTCATTTGATTTCTCAGATAAGCTCAATGGAAATGCCGTGTCTGGACATTTTGAAAAGAAAAATCCATTACTTCTTCTTAATTCACCCTGGCATAAATTAAAGGATTTCTGCAGGCCATTAACTAATCTATTAATATATCCAGGGTCAAGATCATTGAAATCTGAGGTTAGGCTATATGGAGGGGTATTTCTTGAAGATGTGTCATCTAATTATTACAGTAGGGGTCCTGAAAACTCTGCCATTAATTGTAAAATGATCTTTCTCCTTTTTACTCAAGTAAACAGCAAGGGAGAGATAAGAGTCACAGGGACAGATAATCCTGTTCCGAGAAATACATTTCCATTTCATTTGTTTCGTTATGTTTCAGGCAATTTCAGTGCAGTGTCTGATTGTTTCAGGAGACACAAAGTGTAAGAACAGGGGCTACTGCTGAAGGGAGGTGTACAATTAGGTTTATGTTAGCACATAATTGAAACCCACTGGGCTACTTTTTTATTTACAGTGCATGGTGTATTAGGAAGCTACATTCCAACGCAGGATGTGGAGATATACAACTATTTATATCAGCCAGTATGCTGTATGTTTTGCATGTTTCCGTCACTATCCCATTAAAAAGTGAACTGCTCTAACTTGAACACACCTATATTTTCTAATATAGCCTACAACCACTTTTGTATCAAATACGTTAATAACTACAGTACTTCAGGTCAGATTGCAACCCATTATGTCCCATCAGATTGAACTTGTGTATTTAGGACATACAGGTAAACATGGACAAAGAGAACAATAAACCCCAAACTCCTCTGGCTACTCCCTGACATATTGTTGTTGGGTTGGGGGACAGAGTGTAACTGGAAACTGAAGCAGACAGTAAACTCACTGCTCTGAGCAGCTCTCTACTGACTTGGGACCTCCGTTAAGAGAAGATGAAATTAAGTGAAATAAAAATCATATTAAAAAATATTACAGCCTAACAGCCATTAGTCTACAGCTTGCTGTCAGCTTTTGATGGATTTCTCACTTAGTTCAATGAATGTTCTAACGACATTGATAAAATCACTAGGAACCAAATTCAAGGCACTGGTAACACAGGGATGCCTAGTTGTGTTTTGTGTGAACAGAACAAGTTTATATAATATGTGTCTTGTGTGCACCAGAGAACAGTGTTTGTTTCTTTATTTGTGTATATTTATGCACATTAGAATGGGCATATCTAAAGTTATTCAAATATCTGCGTAATAACTCCATTTCAAATCCTTTAGTAACAACAAAAGGCAAAGAGACAACATCCATTTTAATAGTCTGATATAGCCTACCGAGTTAGTACATCTCCCAATGTTAAATTAAACCGGTCTGAACAATTTAGCATAGTTTGAAAAGGGAGAACCTACACTGTTTAAGCAAGTATGGTAGCTCTCTGTATATGTGATTGTGTCATACGTGCACAATACATGAGGTGTATGGAGGCTCACAACCTATGAATACAAAGATAAACTTGGCATTGCAGTATAGTGGGCTAGAAATCCCTCAGTATTCACTGACCACTCTGCTATTTCATCTTCTCTCAACTATTTTTCTAGTTTGGGGAAAACACTTTCTATCACTGTCAGGTTGGGCAAGGATAAAAACTCTGCACTAGTGGATTAGCTGTCTCCTTGCTCCACTACTGCCCCCGAGTAATAAAATACTGGACTACACTATCTTCTACTACACAGTCCCGGCCTTTATTTTGAAAGTGCTTACAATGGATTTATTGGCCTTGATTATTTTTTAGACGACTAACTGAGTTCCAAGTGAAAGATCTCATGTCTGTGATCATGAAGGAGTCTTAGAATCAGGTTGATTATGGATGTCCACCAAGCTGCATAATCATTTCCTATTTGAATAAGGCTTGAATGTTCTAACTATGTTAATTGTCTGGGTTGGACAAGCACATAGTGGATTTTTTTGCATTGTTTGAGTTTGGTTGCATGCTATTCAAATATACAGTGAGATACAGACAGATACAAAATACTGACTGCATAGGTCTATATGCATGTTTGATTAGTGACCTAAGTATTTCGCTATATTGCATGTAAACTGACTGTGCAACAAAAAGAAGATATAAAACCTTTCAATCTGTTTAATTAAGACAGCTTAGTGGTGGCACCCGGTTGCAGGGTATTTAAGCTAATTACAGTATTAATTACAGCATTAATTAAATGACATAATTGCCTTTCAAAACAATGACTCCTGTACCCCTGGTAAGGTAAAGGGTTCATTTACTATGGAACCAAGAATGCATTATTTACATGCTCCGATGAATAATACATTTAAGAAATAGGCGTATACATTTACCGACACAATGCAAAGCAAGGCTGATTTAAATATACATCTCTGATGGATATTATTTGAGTTATGGTTACAGCACAGTAGGAGCACTTATTTCATTTCTGCACCTCTGTAAATCACAGGGGAAAATATACATTCCCCGTTACCAATGACCAGTTAAAACTATACTGTAAAGAAAAATATGAATATGTTAATGTGCTATATGACAATGTGATGTGATGATTATTCGATGTAGATCGTTAGTTCAGTTTTGACATATCACGTCAAGGTCTGTTAGTCCAGTATATAGTCCATTATTGATACACAGTTCCTCAGGTAGCGTCAATGGTGACCAAATGTATTCTGAAAGTAACATAGTAATCAACAACGCAGCATTGATTTTTATTCAACGTTAGAAAAGGAACAGGCCCTGTGTAATTGTCAACAGTATTCTAAATGTAGATCTTTCTGGGCCTAGCCATAACCTATTTACCTCTCCTCTCTCCTCAGTCATTTATACTGACAGTGTGCTGTGTTATTTATAGCTAGCAGTATTCATGTAATCCAGAGTCAATCATTTCAGCATGTTAATGATCAATTAGGGGATGATAGCTTTGCAAAGATTTGTTTAATTATCATCTGAGCTGTATTTATGTCCTGCAAACCTATAATTTCACAAGACTGATTATTGGGAATATTCTGAAATTAAGTGAGTCTTGGGGATGCAACACAATGTACACTACATGGCCAAAAGTATGTGGACACTTGCACGTCGATCATCTCATTCCAAAATCATGGGCATTAATATGGAGTTGGTTTCCCCTTCGAGGCTATAACAGCCTCCACTTTTCTGGGAAGGCTTTTAACTAGATGTTGGAACATTTCTGCTGGGATTTGCTTCCATTCAGCCACAAGAGCATTAGTGAGGTCGGGCACTGATGTTGGGCGATTCGGCCTGGCTCGCAGTCGGCGTTCCAATTCATTCCAAAGGTGTTCGATTTGGTTGAGGTGAACTTTACAGTTGGCACTATGCATTCGGGCAGGTAGCGTTCTCCTGGCAACCTCCAAATCCCAGATTTGTCCGTCGGACTGCCAGATGGTGAAGTGTGATTCATCACAAGCATGGTGATCTTAGGCTGCTCTGCCATGGAAACCCATTTCATGACGCTCCCGACGAATAGTTATTGTGCTGACGTTGCTTCCAGAGGCAGTTTGGAACTCGGTAGTGAGTGTTGCAACCGAAGACAGACGATTTTTACGCGTTACGCGCTTCAGCAATCGGCTGTCCCGTTCTGTGATCTTGTGTGGCCTACCACTTCGCGGCTGAGCCATTGTTGCTCCTAAACCTTTCCACTTCACAATAAAATCACTTACAGTTGACTGGAGCAGCTCTAGCAGGGCTGAAATTTGATGAACTGACTTGTGGGAAAGGTGGCATCCTATGACAGTGCCACGTTGAAAGTCACTGAGCTCTTCAGTGAGGCCATTCTACTGCCAATGGTTGTCTATGGAGATTGCATGGCTGTGGTGCTCAATTTTATACACCTGTCAGCAACGGGTGTGGCTGAAATGGACGAATCCACTAATTTGAAGGGGTGTCCACATACTTTTGTATACGTAGTGTGTGTGTGTGTTTATTTTCCAATCATAAAATAATGTTGTGCATGTTTGTTTAAAAAAAAATAAGACAAAAACAAGGAGAGATATAGCAGGGAGGTAAAGCATCCAGGAACCCATATGATGCTGCAACACTTTACATTTCCCTGGCCCAGACATCTGAAGAAAAAAATTACATCTCAGTCTGACGAATGACTAATCAAGGCGAGCGAAATGGTGCTGCAATAAATTACTCCGCTGTGGAATAAACCACACAAACAGACTGATGATAATAAATGTAAATTATTTCTCTGAAGAAATGTTCTTGGTACATGAGTAATACGAACCATCAGGAAGGAGTCTTCCTTAACATTAATTACAGAAAATGACAAGTGAGCTGACAAGTAGGAAGGCTCATTATCTGAGAACATATTCACAACTTCGCAATTTGCCCGAGATGGACTCCAGCTAAATTAATCTCCTTTCTTTGCATGAGCCCCTTCTAATTTTCATGTTATTAACAGGTTTGCAGTATCACTCAGTGCTTGTCACCCTAATCAGGTTTTTCGGCGTGTTCGGGAAACCGTGGTGTCATTTGAAAAGGATCAGGTCTCATAATGTGCTCTCCATCACATGTCCAATTCTACAAGGTTGCTTTTAATAAGGTTCTTTAATCATTTCCCCTTTTCTTCAACTTTTGGCCCGTTGCCTTCTATTATCTCTGTGTTTCATGAAGAGGAGCTATTAAAAGATGGGGAGGTGCATGGAAATGATGGGAAGATGAGAAGATCGTCTTTGGGTCATAATGCCATTTGTATTTGATTGCAGTGTGTCCTACTGCTGTCAGAACGCTACTGCTTAAAGATGATGAGTCTGTTTCAAAATGTTTAGTATGTTTCTATAACCTCTAGCTGATAGTGAGGTAATATAAAAATATATCCACTCTGTGAACAGTTGCTTGGCATCACACAGTGAGATAGAGAACTGTATGCAGTTCAGGGAATGCCAAAATACATAAACCGCACTAGGGAGGGTACTAGGATGAACATGGCATTATAATAGATGCATTATACCTTCAGGCTTTAAGTAAAGTGTTACTAAAATGTTTATAAAATACATGTAGTGAGTGTAAGAACATATCTTAGTGGCTTTATTAAACATCTGTAATGTATGCGTAGTATTGTGTTAGATAGAAATAACCATGAGTAAATTCTATTAATTTTACAGTATTCCATTCATGAAGATGTCCATCTATCCATTATCCTAACATTCCATTCTCTTCTCCATTTGTGCAGTTCTTCCATTCGAACAAGCCTGCATGGGACACAGGCAAATTCAACTGTAAGTGATATTTTGAGTTTGGTCTTGCTTTAATTAATAAATCACAGAAAATATGAGGTATCTACATGTCCCAAAATGTCATCTGTGAATTTGTGGTATAGCGAACCCTGTTCAATTCACAGGTAGCCTCTTGATAGCTATGCAGAAATGCAAAATGTCATACAGAATGAGTTCAGAGAAAACACGTTTCAGTGCAAAAGTTGTAATATTATGATGGGGAGCCAGTAATGGCAACGGCAGCTTTATCTGCACTCTTCTCACACTCTCTTTAATTACATTCCCCAGATTGTACTGCTATAATAGCTGCTTGTAACCTGTGTTTTTAATTATGTAAAGTACACATTTTTCATATACATTTTTCCAGTGCACTCCCCATGTATTAATCTGCTGAGCATAATATAACAAAGACTAGAAGTAATGTGCTCCTTTGCTCAAAAGACACCGAGCGAGAGGAAAATACAACGCCATCTTGCTTATATGAAGAATGGGCTTGCATACAAACCAGTGGCATAACCTCTCACGTTTGCCGATTGAAAGGCTACTGTGCTTGTAATCGTAAAACTGTAAGGATGAAAAAACAGCATTTAGTGTCTCTATTTGGCTCTTCTATGATTCGTTTTCTTAATTTATGACTAAAGTTATGTCTGTGGTATTAACGTTCATGGGAACATAGTTAGAAACATTTAGGTGGCTAGCTAGTGCTTGGAAATGTTAACAAACACCATAATAAGATTTTACTGAACATGCCAACAGTTTTGAAGTCCCTATATGTAAGTGATCAATATGTAAGACATGTTGAATATCTTTGTCATTACACTCATGATAAGCCTGTCTAATAACTTTATAGTACTGTAAGTGTAAAGTTGAATATCTTTGTCATTACACTCATGATAAGCCTGTCTAATAACTTTATAGTACTGTAAGTGTAAAGTTGAATATCTTTCTCATTACACTCATGATAAGCCTGTCTAATTACATTTTTGTACTGTAAATGTAAAGTTGAATATCTTTACTCTCACGATAAGCTAAGCTACTACTATAGACTTCATAGTACTGTAAATGTAAAGTTGAATATCTTTACTCTCACGATAAGCTAAGCTACTACTATAGACTTCATAGTACTGTAAATGTAAAGTTGAATATCTTTACTCTCATGATAAGCTAAGCTACTACTATAGACTTCATAGTACTGTAAATGTAAAGTTGAATATCTTTACTCTCATGATAAGCTAAGCTACTACTATAGACTTCATAGTACTGTAAATGTAAAGTTGAATGTCGATTATAGTTTTTAATTCCACTGGATAGAGATGAATTTGTTGTCAGTGTTAACCTTGGAAATTGCTACCATTTCAGCCATCGTTTTACTCTTATCCTTTTATCTTTGTTACAGTCATACATTGCTGAACTTCAATGTTTTTTTTCTTCCTGGAAAGCAAATGAACTGGCAGGGTTGGCTGGAGGCAATTGGCCACATCTGGCGACAGTACTAAGGATCAGAGTCCAGGTGAACAGTTAGGGGTGATATGTATGTGCCCAGCATGACTTTGTGTAAGAGCATACAATTCAACACCACTGCATATGCTAGATGACACAGAGGAAGCTATGCTTTGAGCAAACAACCAATTAGATGATCATGTGTCTCCATACTAACAAGTTGGACATGCATATTTTACATGCTCAACCTCAATATCCATACAACTCACCATGAGTAGAAGTATAAGTAATTTAGGACTATAATGTTGGATATTCTATATTTGGCTTCAACTTTAGTTCGTAAACCCTTTCTTATGGTATTTTTTTTGAATGGGATGATATTCTTATGGCTATTCTTTGAATTCTTTGAATACATAATTGTCTATTGAAATTACTCCATAAAAAGTAACATCTGAAAGTATCATTTTACTTTTGGAAGCTCAGTTTGTTTCATGCTGAAAAAATAAAATCTTCAGTTGATAAAAATCCGGCTTGGCAGCTGCTACAAGGGCTTTTTAATCGAATGATTATTGTATTGAACAGTTGTTTTTAATGGAGCGTGCACCTCTGTAATTACTTCCACTTTAAGAACCTGAACCCTCAGCAGGTCTTTGCAGACATATACCTTGGCTTGGCCTGCAAACTATGTACAGTATTTCTGAGGCATTCAATTTGTGTTGACATATCCCACTACCACCTTTCCTGGCTACCCAAACTCCTTGCTCCGGCCAAACGCTATGCCACACCCACAGATGTTAGTTTCTTCTCCGCAATGAGTCTGAATCTGTGCACCTACCCAACAATTTCTAGAATGTAAATCCATTCTAGACTGTCTGATAGGTCCCAGAGACTGATGGGTTGGGTCTAAGCCAGAACACACATGGGTAAAGCGGTGTTTAGAAAATTTGTCATTGGATGATACTCTGATTGGTTAGAGATGATCCAATCGCTGATGACTTTGTACAACACCTCTCATTTTGACATTACCACAAATTACTTAATGGAAGTCTCAGACTGAAGTACGTAGCGAACATAGAGCAGTGGAAGAATTCAGTTTGAGTCGTCAGACAAACTACCACCTCCAACACAGTACATACTGTATACGTCCACGTATGTGTACTGCATACTGTATGTTTATGTAAGGTTCCCTTTTATTCTTAGCGGTATGAAGAGGAAAAGTTTGAATGTGGTTTCAGTATGTTTTTGCTCTAATAGCAGAAGTACACCATCACCACCATCTCTCTACTCTTGGTTAATCAGATAAATAACCCTTCATCATCCTTAATCAGATAAGGGGACATCAAAAATGAGATCGTAATCATCTCCTCAAACTGAGTTGGGTGTGAACAAGTGATTAGCTTATCTCTAATCCAACACTGTGGATTTCCACTGACATGTGGAGAGAGACTTTGGTGCAATGTGGCGTTATATCCTGGGGGTAGCCCCTCCCCTGAACTGCAGTGCAGACTAGGTCAAAGCCACACAAGAGATAATGAGAGGATCCAGGTTAATTTGGGTGCCACATAGAGCAGGCAACTAGGCTGAACCTCTACTCCTCTGTGTTAGGACATCACCAGCTTAATCAGCATGTCTGCAAGGCCAATGTGCTGCAGACCTTGCACATATGCAAAAGTGCACTTGGGCTTGTGGAACACACAGTGCACTGGCTGACTTCAGGACATAGAGACTTGTGGGCAGAGTGAAGGCAGGGACCATCAGTTGGCAATGTTGTTGACATTCATCTGACATCTGGAACGGGCACAAGATCATGTGACCAGAAGTGTCTGTGTTAGATCAACGGCAAGTAAGAAAGACCATGCTGCCTTCTGTTAGAAGTGTAAATCTGTATTCACTTACTATGCACTATGCTCCGGAACGTTTAAACCTCCCGTTTTGGGCTGGATGTGTCAATGTGTAGTTAGTACATGCATAATCTATGAGCAGAATTACTGTCTTACCTCATTTTCAGGGACCACTTTTGGCTCGTGAGCTCTACTTTCAGAACTACTGGCTAAAAAGTATACAAAAGTACAGGAGAATCTCTTTAACTGGATGTATATTTCAAGCTTACAGATCAGTTCAGGTGTTACAGAAACTGGTCAAAATCAAACCATGCACTGTTCATGATATGTTTTTAGAGGTGAAATTGGTCACCCCTGGCGAGTCCCCTTTTATTATCGCAATGGAGATGATTTAAGAGCACCAGTAGTTGGATTGCTGTATAACATAAGGCACAAACATACGGGCAGGATATTCCAAAAGGGGTCATATATGTATGAGAGTTATATTTGTGGGGTGAGTATGTGAGATATTACAATAAACTTAGTGCCCTGTACAGAGAGTTAGGGGGCAAGTGGCTTTGTCAGTCCCTCTTTGAAAGAGAGAGAGAGAGCGAGAGAGAGGGCATTAACCACATATGATATTATTTCCTTCCAGCAGCTCTTTGGGTCAGACAGGACCCATTTCACTGTCCTTTATTTCATAATAAATCCATACTCTGGAAAATGAGAAACACGAGTGATCACTTTCTTACTCATTCTCTGAACTGTACTTGTCATCGCTCTCGCCTCTTTAACTGCCCTACCCCCCACTAAAATCCAACCCTCCCCTGACACTCAAGCACCCAAACCCCCTCCACCACCACCAACCCTACCACCCATCTCTGTCAATGCCAGGGGGACTCGGGTGCAATGGGTTGTCCCTGTTCACCCGAGCACCGGTAGACCTCCAATGGGGAAATGCTTGGCTGCGGAGAAACAGCACGAAATGTAATTCTCCACTTGGCTGACTAGGGCGAGTCGTCCTGCTCCACCAGCCTGTTCCTTCATTATTCCTGGGCCGATAACTGACTGAGTGGGATGTCTTGTCTGTTTAATGCCAGCTCAGCTGCTTCATGGGAGGAACGGGCTTGTCACTCTGCACTATAACACACTGTATTACCATCTCCACTTCATTTATTTTGTTCAGATTTCACACGCCCGTCAAGGCATTCGTCCCCCCAAAGACACTCGCCTGTTTTCCCCCATTGTTTCCCATGTTGCATCCTTTAGGGGACATGCATCTCTCACTATAGAAAATGTGGTTATTAATATCAGTGAGACTCACTTGATGAAAACAAAAACAAAAAAGCTACATGTCAAACTTGGACACAATATTATACTAGCTTTGAAATTAAAATAGGTTTAAAACTGTAAATGTATAACTTTTCCTGATGTCATGTCCTCTTCCTGTGCATTAGTAACCAGCACATATGTTCAAAGCTACACTACAGTATACACACAACCTCACTAACATACCAACACAATGGAAATGCACATTGATTACATCAAAAACTATCATTGAAGTTATCCTGCTGGTGCTGGTGTAAACAGTAAGCCTTGGTTCCCTGCATTTATAGACATTGAGTTAAAGGTTTCTGCATGAGGGGACTGCATGATTGAGCGTTGTGAAATGGAAATGCAGCCAGGCAACCATTGTCAAAGACATAGCTTGCACTTGACCCCACAAGCACTCAGCCCCCATGCACCACCCACCCCCACACCGTCACAGGAGCCTCAAAATGCCTCTCTTTCCCCAGCTCGTGTCATCACTCCCCTTCAGAAACACTTGAAAAATGTAAATGAATAAATCCATTCCTTTTGTCAGGATACATATTATACTCCATCACCCTGGCTTTAGTTTTGCTTGTTGGTAAGGCGCTGGTCTAGGTACAGGTCTATGTCTCACAAGCAGACAATTCTGACCTACTGTCTCATCAGTCCTATTTCAAAAAGTATAAATGGTATAAAAAAAAGCTGTATACAAGCACACTATAGAGGGAGACCATATGTTGGAAGACCACAGTATCAATTATTCCGACAACCACAGATGATTGGCTACCCCAAGCTGCATGAAAGCAGTGCCTAAAATGACTTAATTTATCACCATTATACATTTTTGTGCAGTATTTGGCTGCTCTAACAAGGCAGGAAAGACAACAGGCAAAAAATAGGTACAGGTCTCTGTCTCACAAGCAGACAATTTTGACCTATGGTCTCATCAGTCCTTTTCCCTTCAAAATACTTGTTACATTGCTATATACTATTCTGTGGCAATCCAGAAGATACATCCAGGCAAATTCCTGGTGTGGCAACATTATAACCAGTGACAAAACATACCACCTCCAAGAGGTAGGCTTTATTTAATTCTGTGGCAAGTACTATGTGGAGTAAAAATACTGGGTCTCAGCAAACCATCATGCATCAGCAATGCTCTGCTTTGTGTGGGAGCAGACCAAAGCCAAAGCAAGGCTGTGGTGAATAGTAATGGGTGTTAAAAAAATAAAAGAGAAATGTGTATTTGGAAGTCATTAAACACCTAACACCCACTCCTTCTGTGTAACCACAAAGCCTATAGTAGTGTGGGACAAAATGCTTTCCAATGTGACAATTGATTGTTTTTTGAGGCAGTTGTTGGTTGATTTCATAATTGCTATGATTTTTCACAAGTACATGAGTGTCATGCGATGATGGGCTTTAGAATCCTGGGCCTAATGCAATGCCCCTTAGTTCAACCTAAAGATCAATAATGTATTAAAACCAAGCACTTATTGAAATAATGGAATGCTTTTACTGGGGACAAAGGGTGTCAGAACCATGTCTTCTGTATGGGGTGCAGTGTTTAAATGCCAACACGCTTACATTAAAACAATTTAAATATCTGGGAAACTAGAAAAGGACAATTACCCGAAGTAAATATAGTGTACTTGCTAGTCTTGAAGTATTTATGGTTGTAAAATAGTAGTAGTAATGGTAGTGGTAGTGACGGCAGTAGTAATAGTAGTAGTAGTAATCGTAGTAATAGGGTTTTCATAGGCTTTGTGTTAGTGACCTATTTTGGGGTGGTTTGTATGTGTGGAGTTATTATAGTGGGTATAGTTGGCTAGTAGAATAGGCTAGAGTGAGTACTATATCATCATAAGCCACATAATGTGTTTTTAAGCTGTCAAAATGTTTTAGTTTGAACATTCTGAAGGTTTTGTGACAGTGATTTCAGTTTAGAATGTTGAAGCCTCCATTTCGCCATTGAAATGAATAGCGATATAACAAGCTTTATAGTTTATGAAGTAGGAATGGTAGCAAAAAGCTGTGTCGAAGCCATCTAAGTTGCGTTAGTCTGCACATTTCAACGTTGGGGTGGTGTTTGTAGCCGAAACAGATTAAGAGCAGTGGTGAATACAATTTTTACATTTGAATTCTATGGAGTGTTAATACTACAAATAGCATCAACAATCTTTTGACAAGCAATCTGAGTTGAGTCAGTATGTACATGACATTAGATTGGTGTTTGTAGCTCTAATGGTATAAGGGCTGTGGTGAATTCAAATACTTCCCATTCAAGCTTTTGGACTTTTCTGCACACTCAAAAAAATTATAGTTCAAAAAGTATCAAAAGTATCAAAAAGCTGTATACAAGTACACTCTTCCAGACCGGTCTGCATGTTAGAATGGTGTTTCAATCTTAAACGGTTGAAGACTAGTGGCCAGAATCCTTCCCATTTCAATCTATGGCACCTGAAATGCATTGGGATTTATGCAAACATGGTAGTAATGTGAAGTCAATCTAAAAGTTTTTTTCTAGTAACAGTACCAGCCTGCATGTTTTAAAGTTGTTTTGGTGTTGGTAGCTTTAAGGTTTCAGGAGCAGTGGTGAATCAAAATACTACCCATTCAAGCCTATGGAGCTTTAATGCACATTTAAAATGGTTATATTTCAAAAATGTAAATGGTATTAAAAAAAAGCTGTATACAAGCACAGAGGGAGACCACAGTATCAATTCTTCCGACAACCACAGATGATTGGCTACCCCTAGCTGCATGATAACTGTGCCCAAAACGACTTAATTTATCACCCCTGTACATTTTTGTGCAGTATTTGGCTGCTCTAACAAGGCAGGAAAGACAACAGGCAAAAAATATTTTTACTGATTACCCACAATCATGAAACACCAAGGAAATAATTAAGACTCAAGAACCTTTTTACCCGTCAAGACCAGAACCCAGACAGCTGTCAGTACGTCTACTCCAACAATTCAATTACTCGTAAATCTGATCGATTTCAGGTTTAGCTGTTATGCTAACCAGGTGTTAACAATAAGACTAAAGTTGGCCAACATTAGCTAGCGAGATAACTTGTAGTCTATCTTTTAGCTTGCGTCTCTCTCATGAAGTAGGCGGTGCATAATTTTTTCACTGTAGAAATGCACCGTTATAATAAAAGCATTGCAAGAATCTAACATCACATTTTGTAAGCCAACTATTCCTAATGTGATGAGTAGATCGAATAGTGATATCATTTATTAGGCTATTAATAATCTAATCAGTGTCTGAGCAAGTAGAGGCATAGGCCTATAGGCTCTATCAGAGACATTTCTTTTCTCTCCTTTGCACAGGAAAAATGTGGTCTTTGATAAACACATTTCATGCAATTCCACTACTCTTTACATGACCAAAGACATTAGCAGAACATTGTTTTAATATGACAGATCGAGGGATAGCCTAGGCCTACTCTGCTAACACTGACAAACAGATCAATAAAAAAAACGACATTGTCTTGAATGCAACCATCTATTCTAGGCCTACACAAAGGGGATATGTCCATCTATCCTAGAGGAGGACATTATTGTCCCAAAAATTTCCAGTGGTACTGTATTTTGTTTACAACATTTGCTAACATAGGTATACATATAACCAATGGTATACACGGATGTACTCTTATTCTCTTGTGACATTCATTGGGACCTCTTCATCTGCAGACAGGAATTCGCAGCTCTCTGTATCTGAGAACAGAAAGCATCACAAAGAAACATGCTTCATTATACTTAAATTAGACAGCACTGAATATTATGTTGCTATATCTCTCGGTCCTCAGTTTTTCTTCCTAGGGACCGGAATTGGAGAATCGTTTCATAATGTCCTCCCACAAAGTACCTGCGCTATTCAGAGTAGCCTACTATCCCTTCTCTGACAGCTGGCGCTGCTAACATTAATCCTTTCACCCTCTTCCATGGCTGTTAGCTAGCTAACTACCTAGCTTCAAATGCATTTCGAGTTTGTGTTTTTACATTTACAATGATAAATACATCAAGATAGCTAACTAGCTAAAATTAAGTTAGCTATCTAGTGATATTTAATTCACTTAGGTAGCTTATACAGTATGTGAAGTTATCTAGCTAGCTAACATTACACTAGCAGGTCATTTGAGTTAGCCTGCACAGTAAGTTCCTGTAGAATGCTAGCTAGCTAATATTACATTGTAAAAAATAAAACAATAATAAACATATATTTACTTACTTGAATAGGTTCTCCCACTGCCTCCATTTTCTGGGTCCTTGGAAAAACAAAATAATGGGCAACCGTCTCGATGTTTCTGTCATGACTTCTGCCGAAGTCAATGCCTCTCCTTGTTCGGGTGGTGCTCGGCGGTCGACGTCACATTGATCCATGTTTCATTTTCCATTGGTTTTGTCTTGTCTTCCTACACACCTGGTTCCCATCCCATTCATTAATTGTTGTGTATTTAACCCTCTGTTTTCCCTCATGTCCTTGTCAGATATTGTTTATTGTTATGCTCGTGATTTATGGATTGGTGGGCGATGGGTTCTTGTACCCACGTTTAGTTTATTATATACTTTGGTTTTGGAGTTTGTTTTACGTTATTAAACTACTCCATTATACCAAGTTTGATTCTCCTGTGCCTGACTTCCCTGCCACCTACACACACGACATGACAGTTTCTGGTGGTAGAAAAACACAGGCTGACTCATTAGGGTATAAGGATTGACTCTTGTCTTCCAACATGGTGTGGTTGCTAGGTGATTTGTGACGCATCTGCAACCCCTTCATACTATTCCAGACCGGTCTACACGTTTTCAAGTTTGAGTGGCATTTCTATCTTAAAAGTTTTGAAGTTGTTTTGATGTTGGTAGCTTTTACAATTTTTGCCCTACAGGTGGCAATGGAAAGCAAATAATAAGTATGAACAGTTTCTAAAGTTGTGCTTTGCTTTCAGAAAGCACACCTAATAAAGACATATACTGAAAGTCTGATTGTGTGGAAGTCATTCTTAGCAGTAAACAGAAGTTATGATTCAGTGTCTACAGTATGTGATTAATATTGTGACTGGGGTGTGGTTAATTCTGTTGAGGTTGACTCTACTTGATCAGTTCTTGACATTTGCCCAATCTTGTGTCATACTGCTGCATGTTGGACGAAAAACTGTAGATTTCTGTTTCTGAAATTGTTTTTAGAGAGGAACAGTCTGTGTGATGTCAGGTGAAGACTATATGTAAAAGATTTGGAAAGAGAATCAAGAGAAGTCAAACAGACAAATAAATGCCTGAGAAACGTCCCAGTGCTCAGATGTACAGCGACAAGCACAGTTGACGTGGACATGACAAGCTAGCAGCAGTAAAGCTCAGGACACGCTGTCCCACTGGAGGCCCAGGACTGGACAACATTCTCAGCAACTGCTCTATGTGTTTAATAAAACAGGTATAGTGATAATTAACAGGCAAGAAGAAGACCCCCTCTTCAACCAACCCTTCCTGCACAATCTCATGTCTTTGATCTTTCCCTGTTTTTCTCAGACAGTCAGCTTTGGTTTTGATCTAGGTTTGAATTGCCTTGACATATCTGATACATATTATTAAAGCAATACAATCCCCACTGAGAGGTGGTAGGAATCTCCATGCTCCACTGCTGGAAAGGGATGTATGGTAGAGAACGACAATGCCACTGCACTTCGTTGACCCCCCCCCCCCCCCCCCCCGACAAAAACAGAACAGAAATCATTGCCAAGAGTTTCACAAGGGAAATTAATTTGTAAAGTTTCTTCACACTAGTCCCTGACAGATGATTCCTTTTTAAATTGATTATAGTCCTACAAAGCCTTGAGATTTTGACAGACAAAAGAGAATGCAGCTCTTTATTTGGAATTATTTTATGTCTACAAAGCATCAAACATATGTTGTTTCGCAATAAAAGCACAAGCCAAACAAAAGACCTTTCATCAACCACATTTGGAGAGAAATCTAACAATCATATCTGAACTTTGCACCTATTTTTATTTGATTTAACCTTTTTTAACAAGGCAAGTGAGTTAAGAACAAATTCTTATTTACAATGACAGCCTGCACCGGCCAAACCCGGACAACGCTGGGCCAATTGTGCATCGCCATATGGGACTCCCAATCACGGCCAGTTGTGATACAGCCTGGATTCGACTCTGAGTGTCTGTAGTGACGCCTCAAGCACTGAGATGCACTCAATAGCAATGTGGTATTTGGTCAGTACTATGCAGAATAACCCTTACAAAAAAACGACATGAACAAAAAAGACGTGAAAACATTGGAAAAAACAGGCATGTGAACAAATCAGTTTAAAAAAATATATATATATATTCACAGAAGTGGTTTAACGGACTCATGTGTGGCATTTCACAATACTTTTTACATGTGAACAACTTACATGTGAAAAATGTCAAGTGGGAAAAACAGACAGTTGGTTTTCGGACAAGTGAAGTTTCACATGGGTGTTTCACATGACGTTTCCCTACATTTCATATGTGAAATGAAACATTCTACAATTGTTTTGTAACTGGCGGTATTAGAATCCGGGTCTCCCATGGGAGAAACCAATGTCTTGACCAATGTCTTGACCATAACATTAAATAACATTAATTCTGAAGTCGCAGGCGGGGTTACCTCATCACGTGACCATGAGCAACCATTAGCAACTCCATGACCGCTAAACTTTCACATGTGTATTTTCACACTTCAAATGTCAACTAGGGCTGTCAAATGATTTTTTCCCCCCATTAAGTTTATTGCAGGATTTGCTGTGATTAATCAAGACTAATCTGCAAATAATTTGCTCCAATTGATGTTTTCAGTGTACGCTTTCAGGCAATGTGATAAAAAAGTGCACTAAAATACCAAAAGCTTACTTGAGTTAACTGATTCACTCTGAAAACGCTAATTTGAACATGTCAACCAGGATAAATAAGGAGACTCAGAGCGCTAGCTTCTCTGTTATTTTCATTGGGCTTCTTTCAACGGTCACTCACAGACACATGCGATCATTTTTTATATGTGAAAATACAATTCCATATGTGAAAGTGATTTCACATCTGCAACTGCAATTCACAAGTGGTGAAAACATGTTTTTCTTCTCACATGTGAGAAGTGGTATGAACACATGAACTCCAAATTTTATGATGGTGAAAATCTGGTTTTACATGTGAAATATTAGCTCAATATGTGAAAACAGCTATTTCATGTGAAATATAGATTTTTCTGCACATTTCTGCAAATTTTTCTGCAAATTTCAATGGTTGTAAAGATGGGGAGAGGTCTGTCCGTAATAAAGAGATGTTCTGCTTTTTTGACACCACACTCCAAAAAGCAAGTCCTGCAGCCTCTAGTTTTGTCGTATCTTGATTATTGTCCAGTCATGTGGTCGAGTGCTGCAAGGAAAGACCTAGTTAAGCTGCAGCTGACCCAGAACAGAGTGGCATGTCTTGCTCTTCATTGTAATCAGAGAGCTAATATAAATACTATGCATGCCAGTCTCTCTTGGTTAAGAGTTGAGGAAAGACTGACTGGATCACTTATTCTTTTTAGAAGAAATATGAATGTGTTTATAAATTCCAAAATATTTGCATAGTCAACTTACGCACAGCTCTGAAACACACACCTACCCCACCAGATATACCAGCAGGGGTCTTTTCACAGTCCTCAAAGCCATTATTGCATGGAACTCCCTCCAATCTCATATTGCTCAAATGAACAGCAAAAATGGTTTAAAAAATCTGAAAAAATCTACACCTCACGATACAGTGCCTCTCCCCTATTTGACCTAGATATTTTGTGTGTATGTATTGATAAGCAGGCTATGTGTTCCATTTTTAAATGTATGTAGTTCTGTCCTTGTCTATTAATGTTCTGTATTATGTAATTTTTGATGTTCTGTGTGGACTCCAGGAAGAGTGTCTGTGGGGATCCTAACAAAATACCAAATACCAAATAATCCAAAGTTTGGGTTTTAGATGCCCCAGAGGAGTTAAAATACTTATTGCTATACAGGTATGCTTTGTGTACCTGTATAGCAATAATGACTCCTACAAAATATACATTACAAATAACACAGATAAATATCAGTGTTTGAAATATTTGTAGAGTGATGCTCAGGTGATCCCATTTGAGGGAAAGCATTTTAATTACTAAACACAACTCTGGCATCTGCCCTCCTGGACTACCAGATCATGAATATACAGTGCCTTGCGAAAGTATTCGGCCCCCTTGAACTTTGCGACCTTTTGCCACATTTCAGGCTTCAAACATAAAGATATAAAACTGTATTTTTTTGTGAAGAATCAACAACAAGTGGGACACAATCATGAAGTGGAACGACATTTATTGGATATTTCAAACTTTTTTAACAAATCAAAAACTGAAAAATTGGCCATGCAAAATTATTCAGCCCCTTTACTTTCAGTGCAGCAAACTCTCTCCAGAAGTTCAGTGAGGATCTCTGAATGATCCAATGTTGACCTAAATGACTAATGATGATAAATACAATCCACCTGTGTGTAATCAAGTCTCAGTATAAATGCACCTGCACTGTGATAGTCTCAGAGGTCCGTTAAAAGCGCAGAGAGCATCATGAAGAACAAGGAACACACCAGGCAGGTCCGAGATACTGTTGTGAAGAAGTTTAAAGCCGGATTTGGATACAAAAAGATTTCCCAAGCTTTAAACATCCCAAGGAGCACTGTGCAAGCGATAATATTGAAATGGAAGGAGTATCAGACCACTGCAAATCTACCAAGACCTGGCCGTCCCTCTAAACTTTCAGCTCATACAAGGAGAAGACTGATCAGAGATGCAGCCAAGAGGCCCATGATCACTCTGGATGAACTGTAGAGATCTACAGCTGAGGTGGGAGACTGTCCATAGGACAACAATCAGTCGTATATTGCACAAATCTGGCCTTTATGGAAGAGTGGCAAGAAGAAAGCCATTTCTTAAAGATATCCATAAAAAGTGTAGTTTAAAGTTTGCCACAAGCCACCTGGGAGACACACCAAACATGTGGAAGAAGGTGCTCTGGTCAGATGAAACCAAAATTGAACTTTTTGGCAACAATGCAAAACGTTATGTTTGGCGTAAAAGCAACACAGCTGAACACACCATCCCCACTGTCAAACATGGTGGTGGCAGCATCATGGTTTGGGCCTGCTTTTCTTCAGCAGGGACAGGGAAGATGGTTAAATTGATGGGAAGATGGATGGAGCCAAATACAGGACCATTCTGGAAGAAAACCTGATGGAGTCTGCAAAAGACCTGAGACTGGGACGGAGATTTGTCTTCCAACAAGACAATGATCCAAAACATAAAGCAAAATCTGCAATGGAATGGTTCAAAAATAAACATATCCAGGTGTTAGAATGGCCAAGTCAAAGTCCAGACCTGAATCCAATCGAGAATCTGTGGAAAGAACTGAAAACTGCTGTTCACAAATGCTCTCCATCCAACCTCACTGAGCTCGAGCTGTTTTGCAAGGAGGAATGGGAAAAAATGTCAGTCTCTCGATGTGCAAAACTGATAGAGACATACCCCAAGCGACTTACAGCTGTAATCGCAGCAAAAGGTGGCGCTACAAAGTATTAACTTAAGGGGGCTGAATAATTTTGCACGGCCAATTTTTCAGTTTTTGATTTGTTAAAAAAGTTTGAAATATCCAATAAATGTCGTTCCACTTCATGATTGTGTCCCACTTGTTGTTGATTCTTCACAAAAAA
This sequence comes from Oncorhynchus mykiss, assembly GCF_057628025.1. Lineage (NCBI taxonomy): Eukaryota > Metazoa > Chordata > Actinopteri > Salmoniformes > Salmonidae > Oncorhynchus > Oncorhynchus mykiss. The sequence goes on along the minus strand of NC_143032.1, from coordinate 56,618,116 downwards.
ATACAGTTTTATATCTTTATGTTTGAAGCCTGAAATGTGGCAAAAGGTCGCAAAGTTCAAGGGGGCCGAATACTTTCGCAAGGCACTGTATATTAATTTTAAAGATTTGATGGGGCCTCCCGAGTGGTGCACCAGTCTAAGGCACCACTACAGACCTGGGTTTCGATCCTGGGCTTTATCACAACCGGGTCCCATAGGGCAGCGCAGAATTGGCCCAGCATCGTCCGGGTTATGGGAGAGTTTGGCCGGGTGTCTTGTGTCTTCCGCATTTAACCCAACCACTCTAAATCAGAGAAGTGCGGGGGGCTGCCTTTACCGACATCCACATATTCGGCGTGGGATTAAAATGAACTGTGTCTCTAAGAGCGTTGCATACCTGGATTGTACAATATTTGCCCACTATTCTTTTTTAAATTCTTCAAGCTCTGTCAAGTTGGTTGTTGAACATCGCTAGACAGCCATTTTCAAGTCTTGTCATTGATTTTCAAGCTGATTTGAGTCAAATCTGTAGCTAGGTCACTCAGGAACATTCAATGTAATCTTGGTAAACAACTCCAGTGCATATTTGGCCTTGTGTTTGAGGTTATTTTCCTGCTGAAAGGTGAATTTGTTTCCCAGTGTTGGAAAGCAGACTGAACCAGGTTTTCCTCTAGGATTTTGTCTGTGCTTAGCTCTATGGCGTTTATTTTTATCCTAAATTACTCGCAAATCCTTGCCGATGACAAACATATCCATAACATGATGCAGCCATCACCATGCTTGAAAATATGAAGAGTGGTACTCAATGACGTGTTCTGTTGGATTTTCCCCAAACATAACCCTTTGTATTCAGGACAAAAAGTTTATTTCTTTACCACATTTTGTTCAATACAACTTCATGTGAATACTTTCTGAAGGCACTGTATAGACCAATCCCTTTTAACCCCCCCCCCCCTTGTGACTGAGGTCGGTTTAGAATGATATCAGAATGCTGAATTACTGTCCATAAATGTACAAACATGCTTTGCTCTAGCTGCCCCTCACATTATCTCTCTCACTCTGCCTTCTTTTCTCTCGCTATCGCTACCTCACCAAACCACTTTCTGTTGGTTTACCCTGGGCCACGTGGTTCCGGTGGAGCATTGGCGCAGTGGGATAACAGTGGCTTGACCAGTTGGGCACTGTCTCCCAGCTCATTACGACATGCAAATAAAACGGGTATACATGTTTAATATTTAGTGAAAGCAGAAAACTCAGGCTGGCACAAGATCGAATTAAACAGCACTGTCAGTACATGTGAGCTCAGGGCTTTCTCAGCTATTTCAGTTCATATTGAGTTACTGTCACAATTTATATCAAAGCAGTGGGAAGACTAGTGTGAAAATGTTCTGTGATGCCATTAAGGAAGGACAGAAAATCAAGGAACCAGTGGGGAAGGTATTGTTTTGACGAAGCTATGTGTTTAAACCAATAATGCATTGGTTTAACTAATCTTGGTGATCCTATACGGGATTGGTTGTTCAGCAACAAAACCGAAACATACGCAACTATGGGGCAAAACAGACCGGGTTGGCTTAGATTGTTGACAACATGTAAACTATATTTAGTCCCCAATGCTTATTGAATATAAATGAAGTTGCATAATGAGAACTTGTTGTCTCTCAAATACATTGTTACAGTTGGTTAGCTAACTAGTGAATTTTAGCCATATGATCATAGACGTGACATCCATCAGTCAAAACACCTAAAATCATGACATGGTATCGAGAACAAGATACAACTAACTAAAACGAGCCACCCACAATTCCCCAGATGGCAGTTTCTTGTCATTGTTGCAAGTTATCTGGCCATCTAGAATCACAACACACGGTCTTCTGCTGCATTGAAAGGTACACATCGTCATCCATACCACACTAACAATGAGAGTTCGGTCGTGGATTTTCCTGATGTGCGCAACAGTGCTAAAAGTATCAGCGCTATTTTGCAATTTTTTTCACAGCTATATATTTTAGCTTAGACAAGTTAATGCGTATATTCTAATCAGCACGGTGGATTACACTGAGACCCACTGAGACCTAATTAAAGATACAGTCCAGAAGAGAGCCATCTTCACAGCATTACCAACACTCCCTCCCTGTCTTTGTCCTGGGCAGAGGGGCAGAAATATTATTGTGCCATTGTACTCAATGACAGTTGTTAGCCTTCTTACGTGCATATCCAAGTCAACCTCATCACGGATTAATATATTAAGCCGTTTCTGTTATGATAGATATTATCTCTCAATGTGCTGTTTTTTTACAATTCACTGTAACTAAGCCGTTAAATGACCATTTTGAATATTACGTCATGACATGAATAGGCATTGCTACTATAGAAAAACACATTCCCTCTTACAGATCCCCCTTGTGTTTTGAATGACCAACAGTTTATCATGTATCATGCAAAGTGATGGTACATACAATACCTGCTACCGTCCAATCGGTCACAGTATGTCAGAATATCATCAGACATTTTGAAAGGTGAGTAGTGTGGATACAATACGCTGCTCCTTAATGGACACCACTTCTCTTTCTCCCTGGACATGGAAGGAATATTGCGCAGTACACGGTCAGATCAAAGGAACGGGGACCTTGTAAAGAGTGGGAATGAAGGTCAAAACCATCCTTTATTCAATTAAATGTGCTATATTGTAAATGATTGAATGGAAAATTAGAAAGTTTGCTGTGGAGTGACATTCAATGAACTCCCACAGTCTGAGAAAAATAAAGAAAAAACGTAGGGGCATTTTATTATTCCAAGGTGAGGGCTTTAAAACATCATTTTAAATGTTACCCTGCTGTTCAAGATCATGAAAACCTATAATTTCATGCAAATGCACAGCAAGGAGCATGGGGCTTAATGTAAACGAATGCTTCTTTTGTACTGTTGGAGGAGTGGATAAGAGAGAGCGAGATGGAGGCCAGGAAGAAAATTCCCAAGGATTCTTTAATTGCTGTCTGAAATTATGTAAATCCCTCTGCTAGGCTGAGTGCAATTATCCAGCGCCTCTCGCTGCCAGCTTTACTAATGTCTAACAAAATATCGGTGGCTGACATTTAGACATGGTAATGCAAATGAGAATACATTTTTCTTTCAAGACAAAGGGCAGTCGAAAGATCACATCATTTTATACAATAAAGGCCGAAAACTCTGGTCTGCATGATGACAAAACATTTTGATAATCGAGGAAGGAGGCAAATATTGGAGCTCATATAGGTGTTATGCAGTACGGGGATAAGATTATTTTTCTACTCTGCACTATTAATCTATAGCTCATCAATGCCACGGTATTGTGTTCCCATTCATTTCTTGGTCTAAATTAATTGCACTGTCCTACATTTTTGTGATGATATTTGGAACTACCCTCTCTCCTCATTGTTGGAGAAAAGCACTCCAGGCATGACTGTGATGTTGAACTGTTTCGGGATGGTTTCACCATTTATCTCCAGGGGTACAGAGATGGATGCAGGCCAGGCACTGCAGCCTGGTGAGACTCCCTTGTGTGCCGCTCACAACACCTGTCCCGCTGTGTTTCTGCACCCCCAATCTTTACCAGGCCAAGCAGGAGCACCATTCTTCTCCACAACACCTCCCCATGATGCCACACTCTCTAGGGACCCCTGTGGGACCACGACTGGAAGGGACCAATGGAGAACTAACTATTGGGAGATCTGACAGTATCCCCAAAACTGCATATCTTAACCAGCAATCAAATTAGGCCCTGCTGATGTGGGGAAAACTAGGCATTAATATTTTAGTATGGATCATTCTGGTTTGTAGCAGAGCCCCCACAGTTCCCTTACCGGAGCACTGAGCATTCTGTGCTGCCAACAGGAGCCAAAAGAAGGATTGTGATACACCAACAAGTGCCTGTCTGCGCTGGCACTCAAATGTTGGCAGCCTCTGTAGCATCACAGTCATCACTGTATCTAACAGGCACAGTGCTAAGGGTCCATGATATTCCAGTGGAAGTTCAACATGATGTGAACAAGCCCAACCAAACCATTTAGTATTAGTGGTACACAAACTGTAATGGAATTATCAATCCTAATTGCAGTGGAGGTTGCAGTAGTGATGTTAGTGCTGGGTGACTATCAACAACAGCATCACACTGTAGCTAGAACAACTTCCACGTTCGCCAGCTTACTGTATCATTCAATTACTCTGCTGTATTCAAAAACTGACTGAAAACTCATATTACAGACACTTGAATGTCTCACTGTCATATGAAAACAGAAAGGTCAGAAAATGTCTCTCGACAACATGCAAGCCCACCCCTCTCACCTCAAATCAGCTCATCCATTGGTCTAGGTGTCAGATCATTCCTTTCACCCAGCTCATGTCAGCCAGTGCAGCATTAGATAGCATTGCTTGTGCAGGATATTGTTTTGACTTGTTTATGTAGTAGTCTGAAGTCCTGCTATTTGACATTTCTGGTGTATGTCTATGTGTGTCAAAGCAAACACAATGTTTGCATGCAAATGCAAATTCTTTTGAATAAATATTTATACAATTAGAAACATAAAATTGTAAAATGACCTATATACTGTAGACATTTATCATACAGGGCAATGCACCCTTACTGGGAGGTGTCACCCCCCCCCCCCCCCCCCCCGCCCCAGACACTCACACACTCATATAACCATGCTCTGCCATCCCCCAGCCCAACTCCTCTAACCCCCCATCCTCTCTGCCCCTCCTCCACCTTTGCATCCATCAGAGGCCTGTCATGGTGGAGGAGTCACCAATTCTCCTTCCAGATGCGGCCATCAAGGCCCACCATCTAACACAAGTCGACACATCATAATAACAGTAAGAGCCCTTTCCTGTCCAGTGTCATGCTTGGAGAGATTAGTTCCCCTCCACAAAACCCAGGTAATTTGCTTTTGCTGAAATACATTTGTAAATGGTATTCTTTGAGGTTAACTAGTTCATGGTAGGAGATGAGCCACTTGCTGCGTACGGTGAGCTCTTATAATATGATGTTAATACAGGGGAATAGCATTGGACATTAAAAATCTTTTTACCACATTTCACCACATTGCAAACGCTTTACTTGGTGTTTGGTGCTGCTTGAAAATCAGAACAGTATGATATTTTTTTACAGTGTTTGCTTTCGGGATAGTGCACCTAATATCAGTGACACAAGTGTCAGAACTCAGAATTGTAACTGAAACAAATGGGAGATATACAGTAGATAATAACAGAGAGAAGCATTTATTATGGCAGTGGACACCATCGTTTTATATGTTTAATCTGAGCTAATAATGTAGTAACCTGCAGGTAACTGCCAAAATAATAGAAACACTTGAGCTAATGAGGGATACAAAGTATATTGAAAGCAGGTGTTTCCACACAGGTGTGGTTCCTGAGTCATTTAAGCAATTAACATCCCATCATGCTAAGGATCATGTATATAAATGCTGGGCAGGCCATTATTTTGGCTATTTTTTGCCCCCATAGGATGACAATGCCACAATCCACGGGGCACAAGTGGTCACTGAATGGTTTGATGAGCATGAAAGTGATGTAAACTAAATGCCATGGCTGTCTCAGTCACCAGATCTCAACCCATCTGAACACTTATGGGAGATTCTGGAGCTGCGCCTAAAACAGCTTTTTCTACCACCATCAACAAAACACCCAATGAGGGAATTTCCGTACTTGTTTTATGACAATCATTATTTTCCAATGACTTATTGGTTGGGTGAGCTAAGGGAAGTAGAGGGTTTGAATATGTCACTGATATTAATGGGAAATTCATACATTTATAATCCAAGGTAGACTGGCATCAGATTTGAACTTTGCTTTGTTAAAAAAAATCCCTGTTCAGCAAAACCGACACTAGACAATATTTGTCGGATCAATACCACTAATAAAACAGAAACCCTTGAAGGACAGAATATCTCTGTGGGTCAAATGTCTGTTTTAGTCTTTATTAATCACAGAACGGGGCGTTATAACTTAACATAGCATTGCTATGTATGAGTGAACTGTTGTGTGTATGTACCTAGCTTTTCATGTTGGCTGCATGATCATATTTCATAAACAGTACATTTGAATTTGTATGTACAGAGTCTGCAATATTCATGATAACCTGAATATGTAAATATGTAACCTTTATTTATGAGCCCTGTACCAGGCTCTTACATTTAAGTATTAGTTTGGATGATAAGATGGATAGATACAAATGCTTTTTAGGAGGCCATTTGTGTGGGCTCTACATGATTGATAATTAACATCTTAATCTATACGCTGCTGAGGTAATAACTCTATGTCCTGCAGGTTTTTATTTACACTGACAGAAATGTAGAAATTCTGTTTTCCAATCTGAAACCACACAGTATATCAATATGTTTGGTATACTGAACATTGCAAATCCCCCCAAAATGTACACTCAGCCACTGCAGTCAAATGCGTGGTGCAAAAGGAAAATGACATGTACAGTAGGCTTTCTATAGACAGGATCTTAATTTGAGTCCGTTTGCTACAGCAGGAGAATAACCCCGCAGCAACAGGAAATTATTATGTGGTTTAAAATGATTGAAATATGAGAGGAAGAAAATTGACATTTTTTGTAGGGGTTGACACTGTACATTTTTTGTAAGGAAAAGTGGACATTGCAATCTTCAGAAGCCTTTTTTAACCTAAAATGTAGTGTATTTGAGGTCTAAAAAGGCTTTTCCTTAAGGAAAGTTCTCCTACAATAGGGTGATCAAATTAAAATCTGACATCTGTACTGCTCCCGGCCTGTCTCGGATATGCTACTACTGTATAAGGCTATGGAAATCTGCACATGTACTCTAATGATTTAGTGGGGAAGGGGCCCAGAAGTAGTTAAGTCTGGATCTTTTAGTCACACATTTAATCCTAATGCTATATTCCGTTACATTCATTACATTTCTACCGCATAAGTGCAGATGAATGTCCAGTCTCATCCTGAAGCAGTCCTTTTTTGCTTATTGTTTAGAGAGTGATTAGCATGCCGGGGATGCTCCAAATACAATTTTACATCCACTTATGGAAATCCATTGTTCCTTGAACATTTCGCCCATACAAACCAATATATGCTTTTGTAAAAGGTCTAAGACCTCAATTACATCAAAGGCAGTTTGTCCCAGCGCTCGGCTGCAACCTAAAGGCCTTGAACAACTGTGTCAATGCTACCCCCTTGTGACCAGACGGCAGCAGAAACAGCTTGCGCTGCAACACAGAAGACAAGGGGATGGAAATAGAAGTACAGGGAGAATATAAGAATGACAAGCAGTCTTTGTCACTGTACAGGGGAATGGGAGAACCACTTGCTATTGGCAATGTGAATATTACAGTACAGTAGGTCTGTTTAGCATTATTTTACAATCCATACTATTAAATAATGTGTAGCTCTGTGTGAGCATGCCAGTAATCACTGTAAAAAAAAAGAACAAATCATCCAACAACATATTTCAACATGGCGAACATGAATATCCAGACATTGAGTCACGGTCACTAGTCTTACTATCCTACGTTTACAATTCACTGAGGACATGCCATATTTCAGTGAAAACAGAATTGCTAATATGGTTGTACTGTATCTTGTATTGTTCTCAAAGAAAATGACTAGAAATGCTCAAATGTGGCATACAGTTGAGGAGTAGAGATAAAAAAAGATGAAAGGAAAGAGAAAGAAAGAGACTTCATTTGCACTCTGCTATTGAAACACAACATCTCTTTCATTAAATCGTGGGATGTCTAGAAAGTTGCTATGTTGACATGCAGACAGATGTGCGGAAAATTTGGAGGGCACTTCTCCTTCCGTCCTAGTCCTTTGCAAGTGGAAGGCATGCAGTATTGTATTGTCAGGAGTTGAAAAGAAATAATTAGACACACAGATATAATTCTGTGCAGCAGGAATAGCGCGATTGTCAGAGTGAAAAGCTGCAGAACTCTCTGAAGTACAGTATGCCCAAGGCTGCTGCTTTTACTTCCCAGGTTTTGTCTACCTTCAAAGAACCAGTGAGGGATTGAAAAGTTGCAGCACCTGGGTTCATTCTATTGTTACTGCAGTACATTGCACGGGTTGGGTTTGCTAGATATAGAAACAATTGAAAATGAAATACAATTAGACTGTTGAGCTACAAAAGAAATCTGAGGTTCATGTTTCCACACCGATGGAGAAGGAGATATGTAAAACAAGCCACAGTGTGACGCTGGTCAGCAGAGCTATGTCCATAACTCACACTGGCCCTGTATGGTGACGTCGCTGAAGGCCATACTAGGGGGCTGCACTATGTTGACACCCTAGAAAGCCCCTCAGGTTAAGACGTGTCAATCAAAAAGCATACAGTATGATTGCAGGAGCCCCCTGTCCGCCTTCTCATTGACACCTCCCATTGACTTTCCCTCAAGCGCATCAGTGGGCCTAAACCATTTCATTAAGAGGGTGACCTGCACAACCCCCCGCAATGGACAGGTTGATTTGTGTCTCGTTGGCAGGTTTCAATACATCCATGACTTTTATCCACTTCAGTATGCATATTTTACGTGCCTGTCCAGTTTCATCTCTCATTGATAGGCTGTGTGCGTACCTCGATCACTCTGGAAGGTATGACTCCTTTCTACTATATTCTTCACACTCCACCCCAAATGGGAAGAAGTAGTGTGACTTTTCGCCATGGAAATATATGTAAAACACGTGACCTAATGTCCTGCTACTGCACTTTTATTTATGTCCTATAATCATTCCAACCCCCTCTGGATGCAGCCTGCATACAAAAATGACCAAAATACATATTTAGATGTATCTGTCTGCAACTGTCCAATAAAACATATCCTTTGTATCTCCATCTCTGGGCCTCAGTCCCAGAGGGAGCAGGTGGCTGAAAAATGGTGTGCTTTCAAGCTTTAGGGAACAGAGACGTGAACAATGCTCAGTGTTGAAAAAAGAGTGGTATATGCTGCCTAATAGAAGAAGTGAGTTTTCATATTCCAAAAGCCTCCGAGGGTTTTATCTCTAGTGCTACATATACTGTACGGTGCGAACATCATTGCATGCTTACTCGGTGGAGAATAGGGCTCTCGCTCACTCTCTCTCTGTCTCACTCTTTTGTCTTTTCGTTTCCCACTAACCTTTTTGGGTTTCACTAGCTTGTTATTGCTCTCGTTTCATCAGTGTCTCAACCGTCACTCCCGCTTTTACTGTGACAAAAACAAAATACTCTTTTGACATTTGGATTGAGTGCACATGTTTAATAATAAAAAAAACGTTTGAATGCCAAAATAGATCTGGTTTTATCATTCCAATAAAAGGTTTAAAGTACAACTTCCTAATGAAACAAGTTCATGATACGTGTGATTTCATAACTTTTATGATGTGCTTATGAAGAAAATAGAGCCAGAATGAATAAGAGCTGAGACCTTCCATGAGAATAAAACACAGCTTATTGTGGAATGTATCCTCATAACGAGCATGCACGTTTTAGGGTGTTAGTGGCTAGAGTGGCATCTCCTATGTGACCAAACTCATAAATGCATTTCTACAAAGAGGGTTACTCAAGGGTTTGATGGCTTTTACGTTATTGTGTGGTGAAAGGGGGTAAGGATCTCCTCATAAGGTTTTAATAAATTGTGCATTTTCTCAATGACTTGTTGGCAGGGCTGAAGTAGTGAAACTGGACGAGGAGTAAGAGCAAGTGCTGGCAAAAGTAATGCCCACCACAAGCTTCCTTTGGAAATTCCCAACGGTGACAGACAGACAACGAGATAAAAAGACAATACAACCATGTCAACTTTTCCTCACCAATATCAATGAAACTGAAATTTCATAAGAAGTCAAACAAGGACAAAGTCCTGCTAGTGTTTAATCTCTTGCAGTTGTTGTTGTGAAGCATGTACCTAAAGTCGAATTGAAGACAGTCAATTCAGGAAGTGTTTTTTTTATTTTATTTTTTTATTTTTTTTAAAAATAAATATCTTCAACTCCTCAGTTTATTTAGAAGTCACTGAAAATAGAATGTTTTTTGACATTTTGAATTGTTATTTAAGTTTACTTCCTGAATTGACTGCCTTTAATCCAAATGTTCTAAAATCAATAATGACCGTAAAAATAATGAAAGGAACATTGAAACAACCAGACCTTGAATTAAAATGACTAGCATGTATTTTCTTCAAATGAGCATGCTCAACATAGATGGTGAATTCCCTTTGACAGAAACTCAAAACCTCCCCATAGAGAGACAACCAGAACCTGTTTTAAAATGGAGCAGGAGAAGTGGTGTTCATACAAAAACAGAAGTCAGGTTGACAAGACACTGTCACAGTCTCACAACAACTCTAAGAAACATCATGCTTCTTCAGTTTCTATTTCAAGTTGTCGAATTTTATGTCACTTTACAAACCGTCTCATTTCCTTCTTAGACTATCCTACCTCGCCATCATCTCAATTGGCTGGCTTCTTCCTACCATCAGTGTAGTGCCGGGATATTGGTTTCTCCCACTATGCGTAATTAGCAATGATCAAGAGGGATTATAAGCAGTGGATAACGACAGTGGACTCCTCAATGACCCTGATAGATGGTCAATTATAATGATCAGGTCGTGGCGTTTATGGGATTTAAAGCAGCAGTGATGGGCCCTTTTGGCCTAGCCCTGGTAATTATCACGTTCATGCATGATTTAAGGCGACAGCGTGCAACGGGAAAGCCTTTAATTTAATAATTTTGTTATCTATGTATTTATGCAAGAGTTAACAATGGATGTCCAGAGTGTAATAAAGAAATGAGACTAGGATTAGTGTGACAAACATGTGTAAGGTCTGCACAGGCGCTATGCCAAGCATGTCATATCCAACACAGGATATGACTGAATCTGTGGCAGCACTGTTCCCATCACAATGTACAGGATTAGGTCAAATCAGCCCACAACTATAATAGAAGTAAGTGGGATTGATGCATGCTGGGAGGAAAAACTGAAAGAGAAATATTATTGTTGCTGCAGCATGCACAATAATGAAGTACAATATGTAGTGTTTGCTATATCTATTTCTGTTTGCATGGGATCCATGCCAATAGAGAGTTGATCTGTTGATCAAAGTTGTCAATACATTCATAACTTCCTCCCCTTCATCCATGATTCTGCTTCTACACTTTACTGGAGACGTTTCCTCTTAGCTAGCCTGTCTTCCAGGTCCTCACAGTTGATTTCCACAATGCAGACACCTGAATGTGATCAATTCAAAGGCTGCTCAGCTCCTCTGGTGACAGAGAGAATATATCAGTGCTGTGTTTGTTTACTTTTTCTGCATGCCAGAAAAGGTCAGAGTGGGAAGATTATGCTGCACGTCCCCAGTAGAACCCAATAAAACCCAACAATGACCACACTATCATCCATATTTTAAACAGCTGCTGCCTAACAGAGGGAGCCTTACACTGGGGTGCCAATTATTCAACTTCTTAGGGCTTCGGAGCAAACCGAACCACAGTACAGCAGCTCAGGTATTGTTCTTTTAAATAAGGCTCTTTTTCCATTGCTATTGCAGCAGATGACACCTGAAAAGAGTGATGAGAAATTACCTCGATCAAGAACATTTAGAATAGTATTTTTTTTTACCATACTCAATTAATAGCTTATTCTTTCTATGAAGAAAAACACAGAAACAGCTCTGGGTTGGGTCCCACAGAGCCCCCCTAGCACCACGGGGGCTGTGGGGGTGTGTGCTATGCCAGTGCTAAGTGCATGTTCCTGGTCTGGTGTTGTTTTCCCTCCATGGGCTTATTAAAGTCGGAACTGCACAGCCTGTGCTCTATAATCCTGTTGTATTATTAATCATGTCTTCCTATGCTCCTCGGCACAACTCCTAAAAACTTCCCTCTTGATTTTTAACCAGAAAATACACTAAATTTGAAGGAACCAAGTCCAGTGGGACAGCCATCTTTCTTTACTTTTTTCCTATAATTCTAAGAAAGCAAATGCAAAAGCAAAATACTGTGTAAAATGGGTTTATAACATAAGATGTTTTGACTAACTTCCAATAGTCATGTATATACAAGTCAAATGGCTCTACAAGCCAGCAGTTGAAAGGTCCTGGCATGACATGACTGGCATATTGTATCAAATGTGATTTTGACAGTGATAAGTAGATTTAATCCAGAAATGGATTTCTCCACAACCTATTCTTTTGAGTGACATTGATTTTGTTGAGAGAAGAAAATGCATTTAATTAACAGGATACCTACAAAAACAATGCTTGGTTGTCATACCCGAGCTCTGACAAACTCTTTATCTTTTCACAACCCCATACCCATTCCTTGTCTATCCCGTAAAGTGGTCCAAAGATGTGGACTGTCTAGCATGTTGCTTGTATTTCATGTTTCAGGATAATGCTTTGGGAGGGTTTTAAACATCATTCAAATTCACATAGGCTTAATAATACTTTGTAATATTGCAGAAATATAAGATGCAGCTGTGATTCAAATTGTATAGCCTACATCATCAACAGTCCCACCAACATGTGTGTCTCTATGCCATCACCACATTATAACAGGTGCTCATGGCATTTTTTCCTCTCTTTGCCTCGGTTGGGGAAAATGATAACCCAAGCCTAGCCCACTGACAGACTGCAACATGATTCACTTGGACAGTGACTGACTGCATATCCAATTTGTATCAACTCCGGAGCAGCGGCTTATTATCTGAAATGCATGAGATGTCTGTGCGTGAGAGGCGTGATCAGCTGACGCATGCGCCAGGTCTGCTGGGAAAGTAATCAATAAGGGATTGTCTCTTGCAGTTTAGGCCGCCACATTATGACAGTCGAAAATTAAAAAGGCAGATATTAATAATAAAGGGAATGAGAGACTCAGGGGTGAGATTGGGTGGGGGCAATGCTCAAACTGTGTGTGTGTGTGTGTGTGTGTGTGTGTGTGTGTGTGTGTGTGTGTGTGTGTGTGTGTGTGTGTGTGTGTGTGTGTGTGTGTGTGTGTGTGTGTGTGTGTGTGTGTGTGTGTGTGTGTGTGTGTGTGTGTATAATATTTTGACACAACGCAAGTAGATATATAACACCTCTTATATTCCAACGTCCCACTGTTATCCATGATGACTACCAGATAAACAAAAGCAATGGTTTAATTTAAGTGCATCAAAGCTAATTTACAACACAAAGTGCAACATTAAAATAATTTCAGCTGAATTCCTGGTGATTTACAGTCTTCTTTTTACCAAAAACGGAAAAATCTCTCACCTGTTGCCGACCCCTGTTTAGATCTTGTTTTTTAAAATTGAGACGTGTTCCCACTTGCCAAACCTCTTGCTTGATAGGACAGTGCTGATGTGGGAAAGTCACATGTCTCAAAGTTTAAAAAAATACATAAATTACACTCAATCAGAAAATAATGCAAATTATAATCCAAATAGCTGAATGTAAAATAGCTGACATTGTCAAAATTTGAAGAGCAGGAGAGGCAATAACAAAAATGAAAGGCAAAGTGAAAGATATCTCTCCTTTCAGTCACTAGTGACTATCTCTTTCTATTGTTTGTACTGCGAACAACATACCATTCTGGTGGGAGGTTAAACAAACAGCATTACAGGCCAATTACAGATGCAGTGTCATTGATTATTTATACCCTTATAAAACAGTGGGCACCCCAGTGGAGTTTGCGTGCCTGAGCTCTGATAAAAGGTTCACGCTAAATCACGCGACCAGGGCCAACAGCACATGCAAATACATGAGAGAGTTGAGTGACAAAGTCCTGGGTGTATTTCATAGCTATGTATATCAGTGAATCAAAACATGACAGGGGAGGCAACTCTGGCTTTGTGATACTATTGTGGTTTCTTATTAAACTAATAACTCTTTATATTCACCCTTTACTCTTTGTTTCTGTTCCTATGAGTGATTATGATAATTCACTATTCCAATTCCACAGAGAAAGCTGTGAATGGGCTGGATGGATGATCAGAGTGTTCCGAGAGAGGGAGGGGAGCCATGTGATTTCTAAGATTTTCAAGATGTTAAAGGTAGACTCCGCAAAATGACGTTGCCATGAGCACCTCCGCCCATATTGAGATGAGCGAGATGCAAGACGTCGCTCTCACACACAGTATCTGAACACGTGCACGAGTTCACTTCACGCTGTTACAGCGTGGTAGCCACGGGACCAAAACAGTGGAGAAGTTGAGCCTCACGCTTTAACGCTCTTAGTTGTCAGTGATGTAAGGCACTTAAGTAAAAATACTAGTACTACTTGAGTAGTTTTTTTAGTTATCAGTACTTTACTTTACTATTCATATTTTGGGCAACTTTTACTTCACTACATTCCTAAAGCAAATAATGTACTCTTTACTCCATACATTTTCCCTGACACCCAAAAGTACCCGTCACATTTAGAAAGCTTAGCAGGACAGGAAAATGGTCCAATTCACACACTTATCAAGAGAACATCATTGGTCATCCCTACTGCCTCTGATCTGGCGGACTTACTAAACACAAATGCGAGTCTACCTTTAAAGTTATAGCTATTACAAGCTACAGCTAACAGCCAATGCAAAAGCTATTATAAGTTACAATTGTAAGACAGATATCTTAAGTGAGGATCCATCAAGCTGTAGGCAGTACAACTACTAAAAAATCCTCTTAGATGTAAATTCCCTTGTTTTGGGGACCTGCATGGTTCTGGAACTGGTTCTGACCGACACTTTCGCCTATAAATTGATATGTGGACACCATAGATCGAAATGGCTTGCATTGAGCGGAAGCCCTGATTCTCACTGAGACAGGAGTTTGTCTTTTCTGCCTGTGTGAAGAAGGATGTGAAATCTGACCGCTTAAAGCTGGGATGCCACAACTCTGGCCAACAGCTTTGCACCCCCCGTAGCTACTTGCCTGAGCCTCCCCAGCTTCTCCTTTACGCAAATCCAGATAGCAGATGTTCTAAAAGAGCTGCAAAATCTGGACTCGTACAAATCAGCTGGGCCAGACAATCTGGACCCTCTCTTTCTAAAATTATCCACCGCCATTGTTGCAACCCCTATTACCAGTCTTTTCAACCTCTCTTTCGTATTGTCCGAGATCCCTAAAGATTGGAAAGCAGCCGCAGTCATCCCCCTCTTCAAAGGGGGTGACACTCTAGACCCAAACTGTTATAGACCTATATCCATCCTGCTCTGCTGTTCTAAAGTCTTCGAAAACCAAGTTAATAAACAGATCACTGACCATTTTGAATCCCACCGTACCTTCTCTGCTGTGCAATCCGGTTTCCGAGCTGGTCATGGGTGCACCTCAACCACGCTCAAGGTACTAAACGATATCATAACCGCCATCAATAAAAGACTGTACTGTGCAGCCGTCTTCATCGACCTGGCCAACGCTTTTGACTCTGTCAATCACCGTATTCTTATCGGCAGACTCAACAGCCTTGGTTTCTCAAATGAGTGCCTCGCCTGGTTCACCAACTACTTCGCAGACAGAGTTCAGTGTGTCAAATCGGAGGGCCTGCTGTCCAGACCTCTGGCAGTCTCTATGGGGGTACCACAGGGTTAAATTCTCGGGCTGACTCTTTTCTCTGTATACATCAATGATGTCGCTCTTGCTGCTGGTGATTCTCTGATCCACCTCTACGCAGGCGACACCATTCTGTATACATCTGGCCCTTTTTTGGACACTGTGTTAAAACCTTTTGAGGGCATGGCAGATTTACGCCCCCTTTGGAGAAATTGGGTACCCCTAGTAAACTGAAAAAAAAAATATAAAAAATTGCTAATATATGCATATAATAATTATTATTGGATAGAAAACACTCTAAAGCTTCTAAAACCGTTGGAATTATGTCTGTAAGTATAGCAGAACTCACAGGGCATGCATTCTTCCAAACTAGTTTTTGTGGCCATGAAAGTTGGAGCAACTTTGACGTCATGCCCCCACCCTTCCCGACCACTTATGGATCTGGGGACACTTTCCATCTCTTCCACTAGATGTCCTCTTTCTTTGGAGCGTTCAATCGTTCAAATCGCGCGAGAATTGGCCCTATAGGAGTGATTGGAGTAAGTGTCGCGATAAAAAAACCTGTGCGTTAGGGCGCGAATTGGTCACAGCCATTCCTTTGTTCCAGCACTCCTGGGAAGAGCAAACGATGCCCGGTTGAATTGAAGTTTGTTTTGCACGTCTAAAACATCATAAAGCTTGCTTCTGCACTTAGTTTGACCTGTTTAGTCGACATATAATGTGTAATTTTGAAGTTTTGATGCGCAACTTATCCGGACCGGAGGACGTTTTGGGTGCATTTCAGCTGATGTTATTAGCAGTAGCTAATACAAAGACGCAAGACTTGAAACCAAACGATGTATTGGGTAAGTATGAACCCTTCCAGAACATTCTGAACGAAGACCATCGAAGGTAAGGGAATATTTATGCTTAAATCTGTGTTTCTGTTGACTCCAACATTACGTGGAAATGTAGCTTGGAACTGAGCGCTGCCTCAGCATATGAAATAGTGTGCGATTTCTGTAACGTTAAAAATAAATCTAACACAGCGGTTGCATAAAGAAGCAGTGTATCTTTCTAACTATATGTAGAACATGTATATTTAGCCAAAGTTTATGATGTCTATTTACGTTATCTTGCCGAGCTACCTAGGTTTCCTGCGGGCATTTTTGAGTAATTTCTGAACATGAGTACACTGTAAATGGACATTTATGGATATATATGGCATATTATTGAAAAAAAAAAATGTACTGTGTAACATGTCCTATCACTGTCATCTGATGAAGATTTTCAAAAGGTTAGTGAGCGATTTATTTTTTAATCCTGCTTTTATAATTTTATATTTTCTGGGACAAAATGGCTGCCGCTTGTCTTTGTTTCGGTGGTGGTCTAATATAAATGTGTGGTGTGTTTTCGCCGTAAAACATTTTAAAAATCTGACATGCTGGGTAGATGAACAAGGTGTTTATCTTTCATTTGAGCTATTGGACTTGTTAATGTGTGGAGGTTAAATATTTTTAAGAATATTTTTGCGTTCCATGCGCCACCGTTTGAGCTGAACGGGGGGGAGGGTGTTCCTCCAGAGGAACTCCTGGCATCAACAGGTTTTAACTAACCTCCAAATGAGCTTCAATGCCATACAACACTCCTTCCGTGGCCTCCAAATGCTCTTAAACACTAGTAAAACTGAATGCATGCTTTTCAACCATTCGCTGCCTGCACCCACCCGCCCGACTAGCATCACTACTTTGGACGGTTCTGACCTAGAATATGTGGACAACTACAAATACCTAGGTGTCTGGCTAGACTGTAAACTCTCCTTCCAGACTCATATCAAACATCTCTAATCCAAAATCAAATCTAGAATCGGCTTTCTATTTTGTAACAAAGCCTCCTTCACTCACGCCGCCAAACTTACCCTTGTAAAACGGACTATCCTACCGATCCTTGACTTCGGCGATGTCATCTACAAAACAGCTTCCAATACTCTTCTCAGCAAACTGTATGCAGTCTATCACAATGCCATCTGTTTTGTTACCAAAGCCCCTTATACCACCCACCACTGCGACCTGTATGCTCTAGTCGGCTGGCCCTCGCTACGTATTCGTCGCTAGACACACTGGCTCCAGGTCATCTATAAGTCTATGCTATTTATTGCCTTACCTCCTCACGCCATTTGCACACACTGTATATAGACTTTTTTTTAATATTGTGTTATTGACTGTACGCTTGTTTTTTCCATGTGTAACTCTGTGTTGTTGTTTGTGTCGCACTGCTTTGCTTTATCTTGGCCAGGTTGCAGTTGTAAATGAGAACTTGTTCTCAACTAGTTTACCTTGTTAAATAAAGGTGAAATAAAAAAATAAAAATGTCCCTCCTACCATTTCATTCACTCTTCCAACTGTCCATCAACTCCTGGCTGAACCCAATGCCATAGCCACTAAGAACGCATATGCCTGGAATTGTTACAACGTAACGCAGCAGGACAGAGTAGTTTTGTTGCTGTAGCACATTCAGATACCGATTTATATGAGATGAAAGGAGAGTTTCTAACGAGTTCAGGAAGCCAAGCCAGAGCTCTGTGAGACATTCACAGCGATGGGGGCAGATGTTTTGATCAAGAGAGACCTTTTGAAAATATGCACATTTTCTCTAACACTAAATATACAAATATGTATTTTACAGTTATAAGGAAGGTGAAATCTTGTAGTCAGTCATTTTATAATTTGATTATACTACATTTAGAAAGCCTATAAGTCATTTCAAGCCTTATTCATACTGTTCTGTTGAATAGGAAATGCATCATTTAAAATATTTACTTACTTGAGATTGTGTCCCCAAAAATGACTACACCTCAGCAATTTGTAACTATTCTTACCAGAAAGGTGAGATTTTAACCTTTCTTGGAGTATGCAGCAAGTTACTAGTTATTGTTTATGGCCCTCTCATGATAAATAATAACTTTGGGGGATTATGTAGATTACATATTCGATTATATTTAGTTACATTTAAGAGTTAACATTAATCAAATGCCGTTGTCCAATGGTGTGTGCTGTGTGTTTTCTTCACTGTGATTTAAAAAAAATACTAAATATGCTTAACAACACACATAGACTAAAGTAGAGAGAGAGCAGATGGTTGGGTCCATCCAGGTTTATGAGTAAGTCAGCTCTTTTTTGAACTTTGTGCTCATAGGTGTCGATGCTACACTGCAGAGCGGGACCTTATCCTACGAGTCACCTCACCATGGGAATATAACCACTGAGATATTAATGGCTGCCCTTGTGGAGCAGGCCACCTCAGCAGAATGCCCACCAGGCATCGCAAATGCCACACCCTTCAAAGTCTCACTCCTTAATGGCCACCTACAGTAGGCAACATTGTAGCTTCATAGACACAACCTCCGACGGTACTGCCTTTTTACATATTCTTGTGTGAGTTTAAAAACAGCTTCTAAAGTTATGGCTTCAGTGAATATGAAACTGGGAAGTTCTATTCACACTTAAAAAAGTCACTGCAAGTTGCCTTCTCCTAACAAGATAAACTTAAGGTCTGTGTCAGCTATAGACACACGAATATGCATTTCCATTAATATCCTACAGGGTTGGGGGAATTACATTTCAACGAGACAGTCAATTCAGAAAGTAAACCAAATTTCAATTCCAGATTTTCCTAATTGAAAAGCATTGAAGAAACGCGTAATTATAATTACAGTGTACTTCCTGAATTGACTGGAATTAAAATGGTATTGACCCCAACCTAGCCCAAAGGCTGGCAGATGGCGATATTGAGTTGTTTTATCTTACCGTCCAAAAGGAGTCCATGCAGCCGGCTATACACTCGTATCCCCCCGTGGACCAGTTCGTACATAAAACATTCTCCACTCAGGCTGCCAAGGCATCAATTTCCTCCTTAACTCGATTTAATAGTGAAAAGGCACAACACAAAAAAACGGGGAAAATATGAATTATTTTTTTTATGAAACACCATTTTCCACCACCATTCTAGTGACTAAATTCTAGTCCAGGATGTTTTTGCATATCACATTCAGCCAATCAGGATGCAGCAGTCGGTTGTTTACCCTTTGTCTGAATGCTGTACACAATGTCCAGAAGTAGCATTAGTCACCGTTTCATAAAGAAAGTACACATACAGTATTTTCTCTGTTTTTTTCCACCTTCTCGCCATTAAATCACGTTAAGGAAGAAATCAACACCTTCGTAGCCTGAATGGAGACTGTACGAACCGGTCCACGGGGAGACAAGTCTATAGCCGGCTGCATGGATTCCCTTTGGACGGTATAATGAAACGACTCAATATCGCCATCTGCCAGCCTTTGGGCTAACCCCAACCCTGATATCCTAGTATTGACAAGTCACAAATATGTCTTATTTGGTTGCATAGGCCACCAAGTGAACATCTTACTCTGAAGAGTAGAAGTAAAAATATATATATATATAAAAACAGACTGAAGTGCGAACATTGTTACGAAACACATACTAGAGAATAGTAAAATATTAAAACAATTCCCTATTCGGACACACTCACAGAGCAGAGAGAGTGAGAAAGACAAGACAACATCTTGTGTCATCTATCTTCCTTAAATACGGAAACTGCGACAAAGTGGATGGAGAAATTATGATAAATGATAAGATATTTACCTGTAATTATCTTTTTTCACCTCACTCTGTTTTATTCTCACAAGGGTTGGCTTAAATAGAAACAAATTAAACGACACGTTTTCATTGAAATAAAGTTCATTGAAGGCCATGTTATGATAAAAGGATAATGGACATCTGATAGGTCAATATCAATAACTCTTTCAAGGAGACAAATCACCAAAGGGGTCTTTTTTGCAAATGTTGTATCTCATTTACATGTTTAAGAAACCCCATCTAGAAATCACAGTCTGCTCTAGTGCCTGTTTATAAACACAGGGGCATCATTTATTTTACTGCCTCATTTGAATATGATGAATGCCGCAGCCGTTTACGTTTTCAAAACAACCAAATTATTGCGACTCTGAAGACTTGGATACAATGAATGACTCTATTCATTGTCTCAATTTTAGTTTTCAGTAAAGGTTACATTTAAGTAACTGGGGATTTACATACATTATGATTTCTTTATTGATCCCATCCACACAGTCAAATGGAACTATATGCAATAATATAGTTTAAATCGGTGTGCGACTATTGGAATTTGGGGATTCAAACTTTTGTAGTTAATTTATGGTCTAACACAAAAAGAATGTCACTGTCATTGTGGGGTCATTTGGAGATATGGATCCGCTCTGGGGTGACAATGGACTTTGTGAGATGTGTTTCGCTATGAGCTGTCCCCAGGAAAGGGGAGATGGCTGGAAGACGAGTGAGAGGTGTTTCGCTATGAGCTGTCCCCAGGACAGGGGAGATGGCTGGAAGACGAGTGAGAGGTGTTTCGCTATGAGCTGTCCCCAGGACAGGGGAGATGGCTGGAAGACGAGTGAGAGGTGCTATCTGACACAACCAACGTTCCCTTCAATGCAACCAGAGACATGATAGCATTAGCTAATAATGTGCACAGCCCATTCAATTTCAACACAGACAGACACCCACATAAACAGGCAGGCCAGCCTCACACACTAACTAGATAATAATAAACACAACCATTTATAACCATGCATTTCCAGAGCAAACGATTCAAGAATGAAGCCTATAAACCATGGATCTAAATCCAATTCCATACAGTGAGGTCTGTTTGACACTAACGCAGAGTGGGGCGAGGGATAAGAAGGCTTTGAAAGGGACTGTGAGACCAAACGTGTGCGTCACAGACTTTGGGCACTGTGCTATTCAATACTGAAGAGAACTACTGCAGCAACAGGTACGGCAGTATGAATGGACACTAAACACTCCTTGGGTTTTATCACACGGAGGCAGGCTCGCCAACACCCCATGACTAAATAGAGATGAGCAGAGCAAAGGGTAAAAAGATGACACTGTCCAAAAAACATTTGCATAGACGATATTGAACACTGTTGTCGAGGTTACTATTTATCTCATGCCAGCCAAGTTGGCACGCACATCTGGTGCCGGGTACTTAGTGCAATTATTTATGATTTCCTCCAAGATTTAAAAGCTCTTCGCCCGGCCTTGTAATGCAGTAACTGATTGCGCTGCTAATGTAATTAAGGAGAGATTATGATGTCCACGTGGCACACCAGATGGTGGCATTCACAGCGATGGGGGAAGGCACAACTGGCACACCACTGCACGAGGGCAGTGAGGCGCAGTCAGTCGGAGCAGGCCAGACTCCCCACCAGACGGGAGTAAGAATCTGAGTGTGTGTGTGTGTGTGTGTATGTGTGTGTGTGTGTGTGTATGTTGTGTGTGTGTGTGTGTGGTGTAGGGTGATGAAGTATAAGGTGATGGTGAATCATAAGTGAGGCACCCAGTATGTCCCTTAAGGGTTTTGTTGAGTTTGACAACTCTGCAATGGGATGAGAACACAGCCAGTGTGGATTGAGTTGGTCAAGAGATGTCATGACAATGAGATTAGAGTTGATCTAATCCCCAATGGAAACATCATCTGAAAAATGTGCTCACAGTGAAAGTCTTCTGCCAGACCTCAACATGTACACACACACACACACACACACACACACACACGCACACACACAAACAAAATACTACTCGGCCTCCAAAACATGTAATTGGTGGATTTCATTCATTTTATATTGTACAGTGCCTTGCGAAAGTATTCGGCCCCCTTGAACTTTGCGACCTTTTGCCACATTTCAGGCTTCAAACATAAAGATATAAAACTGTATTTTTTTGTGAAGAATCAACAACAAGTGGGACACAATCATGAAGTGGAACGACATTTATTGGATATTTCAAACTTTTTTAACAAATCAAAAACTGAAAAATTGGGCGTGCAAAATTATTCAGCCCCTTTACTTTCAGTGCAGCAAACTCTCTCCAGAAGTTCAGTGAGGATCTCTGAATGATCCAATGTTGACCTAAATGACTAATGATGATAAATACAATCCACCTGTGTGTAATCAAGTCTCCGTATAAATGCACCTGCACTGTGATAGTCTCAGAGGTCCGTTAAAAGTGCAGAGAGCATCATGAAGAACAAGGAACACACCAGGCAGGTCCGAGATACTGTTGTGAAGAAGTTTAAAGCCGGATTTGGATACAAAAAGATTTCCCAAGCTTTAAACATCCCAAGGAGCACTGTGCAAGCGATAATATTGAAATGGAAGGAGTATCAGACCACTGCAAATCTACCAAGACCTGGCCGTCCCTCTAAACTTTCAGCTCATACAAGGAGAAGACTGATCAGAGATGCAGCCAAGAGGCCCATGATCACTCTGGATGAACTGCAGAGATCTACAGCTGAGGTGGGAGACTCTGTCCATAGGACAACAATCAGTCGTATATTGCACAAATCTGGCCTTTATGGAAGAGTGGCAAGAAGAAAGCCATTTCTTAAAGATATCCATAAAAAGTGTAGTTTAAAGTTTGCCACAAGCCACCTGGGAGACACACCAAACATGTGGAAGAAGGTGCTCTGGTCAGATGAAACCAAAATTGAACTTTTTGGCAACAATGCAAAACGTTATGTTTGGCGTAAAAGCAACACAGCTGAACACACCATCCCCACTGTCAAACATGGTGGTGGCAGCATCATGGTTTGGGCCTGATTTTCTTCAGCAGGGACAGGGAAGATGGTTAAAATTGATGGGAAGATGGATGGAGCCAAATACAGGACCATTCTGGAAGAAAACCTGATGGAGTCTGCAAAAGACCTGAGACTGGGACGGAGATTTGTCTTCCAACAAGACAATGATCCAAAACATAAAGCAAAATCTACAATGGAATGGTTCAAAAATAAACATATCCAGGTGTTAGAATGGCCAAGTCAAAGTCCAGACCTGAATCCAATCGAGAATCTGTGGAAAGAACTGAAAACTGCTGTTCACAAATGCTCTCCATCCAACCTCACTGAGCTCGAGCTGTTTTGCAAGGAGGAATGGGAAAAAATGTCAATCTCTCGATGTGCAAAACTGATAGAGACATACCCCAAGCGACTTACAGCTGTAATCACAGCAAAAGGTGGCGCTACAAAGTATTAACTTAAGGGGGCTGAATAATTTTGCACGCCCAATTTTTCAGTTTTTGATTTGTTAAAAAAGTTTGAAATATCCAATAAATGTCGTTCCACTTCATGATTGTGTCCCACTTGTTGTTGATTCTTCACAAAAAAATACAGTTTCATATCTTTATGTTTGAAGCCTGAAATGTGGCAAAAGGTCGCAAAGTTCAAGGGGGCCGAATACTTTCGCAAGGCACTGTACCTCTGTATAGCTACTGTGAACAACCACATTACTGATGAGACATGTTAGTGTACTGGTAAGAGGTATACTTTCATTTTATGCATTTTAGTGCCAAGAAAACAGATGGCGCCAAAAGAGATTTAAGCGCATTTGGCAAAGGCAATGGAGGAGAATGAAAGCATGGGAGATTTGTTATTCAGGGCAACACAGGGATAGCCCACACAAACCTTTACACTATCAGAAAAGCAAGGATATTATACAGTACAGCAAACAGTTAAGTGCAATTCCGGATTCTTTGGGGGCATTAAGGGTGGGCTTCTTTAAACATATCTCTAAGCTATTCAAGAGATATGGGTGTTCTTTATGGGTAGACTGAAGATGGGGAAATTTAATTATATTTGATATGAGACCTGCAGATTTCAACACATCCGTCAGTAATGGGTTCAAACGGGTGATGGGGGCATTGGGGCACTGTAGATTTCCCAGGTCAAAATAGGGATATTATTACCCTCCGTGGTAACAAAGGAATCTCCATCTTTAAAGTCCCCAGACTAGTGCCACCAAATTAGAAAACACAGCAGATGACCTTTACACACAAGGAGGAAAGCAGTGAAACTATGAAGGCGGTTTAACGAAGCACATACTTTTGGCTTTGCCATTTTTTTCACTGACCAATTACAGTTCACAGAGTAGTACTTCATAACCGTTTTGCGATTTAGCTGATTTAGAGAGATAGCTATCAATAGTGGTGATATCTTAATGCAAAGGCATTGTTGATCACTCAATCCCAGCTACTGCCAAAATGGGGACCAAAAGGACAGTTTGATTTGGCAATGAAATTATATTTAGCATGGACCAGAGGAATAGTAGTGCCTTAAATAAAGATCATGAACAAAGGGGCCTGGGTTTAACCCCTGCCTTATGCTATCTGTAAGGCTCTGCATACTTTCTATTTGTGCACTGCTCCCCCACAGAATCAGCCCTAGCCATCATTCATCTTATCCCACAACCCTCAGCGTGTGACGTGGCACACACCAAAAACACAGTAACAGCTGATGGCTTTCACAGTTAGCATGTGTTGCTGATATCTTGAGACTTTCGCACTGAGCATTTCATCACCTTTTCCATAACTAGACCATCACTTTAACAGGTGCACCTCTCTTCCTCAGACTGCAAATGCATTTTTCTCTTATACCTGAGATTTTATTTGAGAAAATGAGTCTGGCTGCAAAATCTAGCTGAAATGAGAATGCCTGTTTCTTGGGGGTTGTCGAAGCTTCCTGGTGTGAGATTGGTTGGGAAAAGCTGACAGAACAATGCTGGCATAAAGCTGTACATAACGTATAAGGACAGGGATGTGTGTGTGATCATTGGTGTGATCTAGCTAGCACAATCATTTAGATTTCTCTGTCAGCTTCCCGTATTTGGGACATAGAGAGAGGAGGACAAAAGGGTTTAGTTGTCTGGGAGCTGAACCGGTGTATGTTGTCTGACATGTGTATCTTGGGGCTTTTTAGTGCTGGTGTTCTGCCAACCTGACACAGTCATGCTCAGTCTCAACGACGACTGCCATTACTCTCTCAGTGACGCACTCTGCTCCTATGAGCTATTGGCATTGACTCATTGTCAGTTTGTCATGAATAATGATGAGCATAAGAGGTCTCATTACCTTATTATGTTCATTAAATCTTGTTTAGTTCCTGTGTGCTTGATCTCATTGTGCGTTATTAACTCAAATAGGATGTTCGGTCTGTAACAGATGCTTTTACCGTATTTCTTGCTCACAACCACATTGCTCTCTGTACAGTTCTTAACTTGTTCCTAGAAATGACAGGCCTGAATCAATCAGTGTTATGGCCCTGTGTGCACGCCATTACAATATGCTGATAGATGTATTCTTATACCACTCAATTGGCTGCAACACAATTTGTTCCATCTCACTGTGTTCCAGTATGGCTGTTTCAACTTCTATCGTTAAGGTTTCATCGTAGAAAGTGCTTGGGTGGGATTACAGCCTGTTTATTTCTATGCTTGACTTGGCTGAATGGTTTTCATCATATGAATGGTGAAACGGGATCAATGTGGCCATAAGAATAAATTAAAACCTGTTAACTCTGCCCAAAGCACAAATACAGTACATGACAGGAAGACACTAGAGACCACTGGAGAAGCAGGAAATCATTAGGCCTAAACCTTGACAAGAAAATATTAACATAGAGCACACCCCCAATTATGTGCAGGCCCTATTTGATGTAGTTATTATCCACATATTCCACGATGGGAATGGGGAACAGAATCTCTGAATTTTGACTACAACAATTCTAGGACTCTTACCTGCTTACATGCTGTTTCGACAAGCTTTTCTACTTAGATAGTTAAAGCGCCAGCTGTGCCATCAGAGTACCTGGGTTCGCGCCCAGGCTCTGTCGTAACCGGCCGCGACCGGGAGGTCCGTGGGGCGACGCACAATTGGCCTAGCGTCGCCCGGGTTAGGGAGGGCTTGGTCGGTAGGGGTGTCCTTGTCTCATCGCGCACCAGCGACTCCTGTGGCGGGCTGGGTGCAGTGTGCGCTAACCAAGGTGGCCAGGTGCACGGTGTTTCCTACGGCGCATTGGTGCGGCTGGCTTCCGGGTTGGATGCATGCTGTGTTAAGAAGCAGTGCGGCTTGGTTGGGTTGTGTATCGGAGGACGCATGACTTTCAACCTTCGTCTCTCCCGAGCCCGTACGGGAGTTGTAGCGATGAGACAAGATAGTAGCTACTACAACAATTGGATACCACGAAATTGGGGAGAAAAAGGGTTTATTTTTTTTTTAAATAAAAAAAACAACAAAATAATCTGGAATATGTTATTCCATCATCATCAGATGAATGCCTGAAATGGGTATTCCCAAGGTCCTTCCAAAAGCATGGGACAAGATTATGTGTGGTAAGGTTAGATCGACCTATAGAGACAGGCCAAGCCTATAAACTACACCAGGGATGGGCAACTGTGATGGAGGTGGGGCCACAAAAAAACCTGAACTCATCATGAGGGCCTGCAATTGCTTGCGGGTCTACGTTATAGAGTTCATTTCGTTCAATTCTACACATTTTTCCATGAGGTGTAGAGAAAATGTTGCAGTTTTAAAGCAAGTTTGCTTCAATTCTACACGTTTTGCCATGATTACTAAATTGAGATAGCTGGTCGGTAGACTAACCAATCCCAAAAAATGATAGCTGACATGGGCTAATTGAGTGACTATCAGTGACTGACATATAGAAAAACCCTGCTGATACACAACCAGGCTGCCAGTTGCCCATGCCCGACCTGCACTGACTAAACTGATTGCAAATGGCTATTGCAGGTGGGATTGTAACACCAAACCATACTGTCAACTCACAAAACAAGTCCAATTCTAACATGTCAATGAGACTAGACTAGACTAGACTAGACTAGTGAATGGCTTTGCTAGATGCCTGCGTACATTATCAATGGAAAATTGGCACACAACTTTGAGTTATGTAGTTGAGGAAATTTGAGTTACGTAGTGAGGCAAAAAAGTTGAACCGTCTCTGGTTGTAGTTAATTATTCCTTAACCATGATAAGAACATTGACACTGGCTCTGTAGTAAAAGACACAAGCAGCACCCTCTAAGGATCCACAGCAGGACAACATTTAAAACAATTGACCAAGGTAAGGATTACAGGCCTACCTGTCTAGCACCATGTGTCCCTCTCTGTCCTATTCCATACGGCAGGAACACTTTACATTTTTTCCAGGCGGTCAAATTCTGTGGTAAGAATCCTAGTTGCTGGCTGGTCCATTCTTGAAAATTGACACACGCTTGAAAAATCTGTAAATCGCCATCCATGTGGGTAATCATGCTCTGCAAATGGAAATTAGTATGTTTGAAAGGAATATTACTCCCCGATAATAGGCTACGTAGAATACACAGATAATGAATCCTTTAGTTGATCTATCAGATTTGTCTTACTTTTTAAAAACTCTGCATTGTTGGTTTAGGGCTCATAAGGAAGCATTTCACGGTTGTTCACCTGTTGTATTAGGCGCTGGGACAAATAAAATATGATTTGATTTGACGAATGTAATGTTGCTCTCATAAAATGTCTTAAGGCACGCTGGAGACGTTGGCAAAAAAAAACAGTGTCTACACATGTGGAAACAAGCGCACTTCTATGATCTGTGGGTACAAAGATAAAAAGTTTTAAAAAATGCTTCTCTGTGACAACACAGGGTAGAATTGAAAGTGAATAAACAGTGTGTGTGTGTGTGGGGGGGGGGGGGGGGGGGGGGTTGAGTCTCACAGTGTTTGAAAATCACGGTTTTAAAATGTTACAAATTTTGATGACGTCATCAGGTTGAACTTTTCAACTGTATCATTCTTTCTACAAAATGTAGAAATGTCGGGACAACTTCAGCATTTTAGTCTAAGCCTCTAAATTGAACGCACTTCACTTAACCTTTGTCGTTTTAGTTCCCCTAACCTTTCACATAAATTATCCTAAGGTTTGTTGTTAAGTCACCTAACCACCAATGTAAATTCTCCCCATAACTTTGTTGTTAGGATGCAACAAACAACCTGGTCACTCAGAGGAAGACGTAAGACATATGTCACTCCCGGTCACTCAGAGGAAGACATATGTCCTCCAAACTTTTGTCAAATTCAACCACAGACCATGTACTTGTTTCTGTTTCTCTAATATGGCAATGTAATCTACGTTTTAGAGACATTTTAGAGTAACAGAAAAGAGGAAACAGTCGGTGGTTGTATTTAACGAAAGAATAATAAAAAAATATGGAGTTCATCAAACATAGATAAGCCTGACTTTACACGGGACAAACATACTGTAGGTACATGGTAAGGGTTTAAGATTTTACAGCGACTCGATGCAGTCACAGCTCCAGTCTGCCCACACTCATCGCTACTCAACTCCCTTGTACTTGTATATGGAGAGTTTAGATTTTCTCAGCTAGCCCTAGTTCTAACCCAGATCGTCTCCATCACACAAGAGCATTTCTCAGCTAGCCCTAGTTCTAACCCAGACCGTCTCCATCACACAAGAGCATTTCTCAGCTAGCCCTAGTTCTAACCCAGACCGTCTCCATCACACAAGTCTCCATCACACAAGTCTCCATCACACAAGTACATTTGCATGTGGCAATTTGATGGGATGCAGTATTGAATTTTCTCTATTGTTTACAGTTTTGTTGGTGGCCGACTCTTTGATATGTGCACATTTTACAGAGTGTGGCTTAATGGCAGTTTGCCTCCAACCACTACACTGCAGTTAGGAAAAGCTAGAATGATTAGTCCACAAATTAACATTCTCCCTCCCTAAACTAATTTGCTATCCTGGATCTCTTTCATGAATAAGAACATCCAACTAACATTTCTTAAATAAATAGCTATTCCTGTATTAAATCTACCAAATTCAATAGACTTAATTACAATAAATTCAGTAAACATTTAGATGGAATGCAGTAACTGTGTCACTTACCCCACTAGGATGCTTTAAGCATAATTTAATAAAATGGCAAAGGAACCTCTGCAAAGCCACTTAACCTTGTAAAAGCCTTGCATACACATTACGCTATAGCTTCTTTAGACAGGAATAGATAACAATTGATCTGGATTTTCTTGCAAATATGTGATCACTCCATCTAAGCTGTTATTGGGTGACTTCACTGGGTCACCCTTAATTGCTTTTTGTCATGCTGGTCTCACTTGTCATTCGATGCAACGCTCAGAGGCCACTTTTTCTTTTGGATCCCAAGAAGCTGACAGAAGTCAATATTGGGCGACAGTTATCATTCTGGCCGAGATGAACATCTTTATGGGTTTAGTCATGATGTAGCATGCTTTACTCCAAAATATATGAGCTGTGCTGTTGCTCAAAATCTTCTGTCCAGAAAGTACAGCATTAGACTACATGCAGCCCTATGGGAAAGATCCATATAAGAGAGAGAAAAGTGTTTTTGAAATAGTTCAATACATGGAAATTAAGATTATTGACTCAGAAACTAAGATTCTAATCCTCTTCCCCCAGATATTCACGTATGTTGAAAAGGTATTTTGTGAGGGAGTGAAGGCACTATTACTTCTATTACTAGTATCCCAGTAAGGCTTTGAAGTAAACTTTGCTGTCTTTCCAAGGGTCCAGCATGATGCCTGGGGTACAGGAACTGTTTGAGGCTCTCCCAGAGCTGACCTCAGAGCCCATCACCGGAGTTGTTGTGGTGGCATGCCGAAGCAAGGCACCTGCTGAATACTCTGTTGTGAGTAACTTCTCAGAGCTTTTTTCATCATTCACTCTTTTGGACTGAGGATACATTATTAAATAAAAGCATATAGCTTGTTATGGAATATAAATGGATTTGACTATACTTCGCTCAACATTTTCCACTTACTTTGAATTCTACCTCATTTGTAGGCAAATCAATTGCAGTATGCATATGTTGTGAAGCAGATGCAGTATGATTTATGCATTATGATTTATGTATAAATTCTATATTTTTTGTAATCAGTGATTAATCAAAACCATGCAGGTCTGTATTAATATTACATTTTTGGGGAACTCAGTCTTACTATTTTGAGTTAGAATAGTAGAATACACAAGGTGCCATTTCAAAAGTTGTTGTGCAACAGCAATTTGTCTCTTGTTATGTCAGTCACTGACAGTCCCTCAATTAGCCTATGTAAGCTAAACATTTTTAGATTGGTAAATTAATCTAGCCAGCTATCTAAACTGGTTGTAATCATGATGGAATTACCGACCGGCCATGCAGGGCACGTGCCCAGGGGCCCTGAACTCCAGGGGGTCCCCATTGATTTTGTTAGTTA
The DNA here is from genome assembly GCF_057628025.1 of Oncorhynchus mykiss. Taxonomy (NCBI): domain Eukaryota; kingdom Metazoa; phylum Chordata; class Actinopteri; order Salmoniformes; family Salmonidae; genus Oncorhynchus; species Oncorhynchus mykiss. Next base: position 56,587,470 of record NC_143032.1, on the reverse strand, counting down.
AAAAAATAGATATATTTCACTTTTATTTGACCAGGTAGGCTAGTTGATAACAAGTTCTCATTTGCAACTGCGACCTGGCCAAGATAAAGCAAAGCAGTGCGACACAAACAACAACACAGAGTTACACATGGAATAAACAAACATACAGTCAATAACACAATAGAAAAGTCTATATACAGTGTGTGCAAATTAGGTAAGATAAGGGAGGTAAGGCAATAAATAGGCTATAGTGGCAAAATAATTACAATTTAGCAATTAAACACTGGAGTGATAGATGTGCAGAAGATGAATGTGCAAGTAGAGATACTAGGGTGCAAAGGAGCAAAACATAAATAACAGTATGGGGATGAGGTAGTTGGATGGGCTATTTACAGATGGGCTATGTACAGGTGCAGTGATCTGTGAGCTGCTCTGACAGCTGGTGCTTAAAGTTAGAGAGGGAGCTATGAGTCTCCAGCTTCAGTGATTTTTGCAATTTGTTCCAGTCATTGGCAGCAGAGAACTGGAAGGAAAGGTGGCCAAAGGAGGAATCGCGGTGGTGGGTAGTACAGTGCATTGCGAAAGTATTCGGACCCCTTGAACTTTGCGACCTTTTGCCACATTTCAGGCTTCAAACATAAAGATATAAAACTGTATTTTTTTGTGAGAATCAACAACAAGTGGGACACAATCATGAAGTGGAATGACATTTATTGGATATTTCAAACTTTTTTAACAAATCAAAAACGGAAAAATTGGGCGTGCAAAATTATTCAGCCCCCTTAAGTTAATACTTTGTAGCGCCACCTTTTGCTGCGATTACAGCTGTAAGTTGCTTGGGGTATGTCTCTATCAGTTTTGCACATCGAGAGACTGACATTTTTTCCCATTCCTCCTTGCAAAACAGCTCGAGCTCAGTGAGGTTGGATGGAGAGCATTTGTGAACAGCAGTTTTCAGTTCTTTCCACAGATTCTCGATTGGATTCAGGTCTGGACTTTGACTTGGCCATTCTAACACCTGGATATGTTTATTTTTGAACCATTCCATTGTAGATTTTGCTTTATGTTTTGGATCATTGTCTTGTTGGAAGACAAATCTCCGTCCCAGTCTCAGGTCTTTTGCAGACTCCATCAGGTTTTCTTCCAGAATGGTCCTGTATTTGGCTCCATCCATCTTCCCATCAATTTTAACCATCTTCCCTGTCCCTGCTGAAGAAAAGCAGGCCCAAACCATGATGCTGCCACCACCATGTTTGATAGTGGGGATGATGTGTTCAGGGTGATGAGCTGTGTTGCTTTTACGCCAAACATAACGTTTTGCATTGTTGCCAAAAATTTCAATTTTGGTTTCATTCTTCCACATGTTTGGTGTGTCTCCCAGGTGGCTTGTGGCAAACTTTAAACTACACTTTTTATGGATATCTTTAAGAAATGGCTTTCTTCTTGCCACTCTTCCATAAAGGCCAGATTTGTGCAATATACGACTGATTGTTGTCCTATGGACAGAGTCTCCCACCTCAGCTGTAGATCTCTGCAGTTCATCCAGAGTGATCATGGGCCTCTTGGCTGCATCTCTGATCAGTATTCTCCTTGTATGAGCTGAAAGTTTAGAGGGACGGCCAGGTCTTGGTAGATTTGCAGTGGTCTGATACTCCTTCCATTTCAATATTATTGCTTGCACAGTGCTCCTTGGGATGTTTAAAGCTTGGGAAATCTTTTTGTATCCAAATCCGGCTTTAAACTTCTTCACAACAGTATCTCGGACCTGCCTGGTGTGTTCCTTGTTCTTCATGATGCTCTCTGCGCTTTTAACGGACCTCTGAGACTATCACAGTGCAGGTGCATTTATACGTAGACTTGATTACACACAGGTGGATTGTATTTATCATCATTAGTCATTTAGGTCAACATTGGATCATTCAGAGATCCTCACTGAACTTCTGGAGAGAGTTTGCTGCACTGAAAGTAAAGGGGCTGAATAATTTTGCACGCCCAATTTTTCAGTTTTTGATTTGTTAAAAAAAGTTTGAAATATCCAATAAATGTCGTTCCACTTCATGATTGTGTCCCACTTGTTGTTGATTCTTCACAAAAAAATACAGTTTTATATCTTTATGTTTGAAGCCTGAAATGTGGCAAAAGGTCGCAAAGTTCAAGGGGGCCGAATACTTTCGCAATGCACTGTATATGGGCTTTTGGTGATAAAATGGATGGCACTGTGATAGACTGCATCCAATTTGCTGAGTAGAGTGTTGGAGGCTGTTTTGTAAATGACATCGCCGAAGTCAAGGATCGGTAGGATAGTCAGTTTTACAAGGGTATGTTTGGCAGCATGAGTGAAGGATTTTTTGTTGTGAAATTGGAAGCCCATTGTAGATTTAATTTTGGATTGGAGATGCTTAATGTGAGTCTGGAAGGAGAGTATACAATCTAACCAGACACCTAGGTATTTGTAGTTGTCCACATTTTCTAAGTCAGAACCGTCCAGAGTAGGGACGCTGGACGGGAGGAAAGGTGCGGGCAGATATCGGGTGAAGAGCATGCACTTAGAGCATGCACCCCCATAGAGACTGTCAGAGGTCCGGACAACAGGCCCTCCGATTTGGCACACTGAACTCTGTCTGAGAAGTAGTTGGTGAACCAGGTGAACCAGTCATTTGAGAAACCAAGGCTGTTGAGTCTGCAGATAAGAATGCGGTGATTGACAGAGTCGAAAGCCTTGGCCAGGTTGATGAATACAGCTGCACAGTATTGTCTCTTATCGATGGCGGTTATGATATCGTTTAGGACCTTGAGCGTGGCTGAGGTGCACCCATGACCAGCTCGGAAACCGGATTGCATAGCCGTGAAGGTACGGTGGGATTCGAAATGGTCGGTGATCTATTTGTTAACTTGGCTTTCGAAGACCTTAGAAAGGCAGGGTAGGATAGATATAGGTCTTTAACAGTTTGAGTCTAGAGTGTCTCCCTCTTTGAAGAGGGGGATGACCGCTGCAGCTTTCCAATCTTTGTGGATCTCAGACGATATGAAAGAGAGGTGAACAGGCTAGTAATAGGGGTTGCAACAATTACGGCGTATATTTTTAGAAAGAGAGCTTCCAGATTTTGCAGCTCTTTCAGAACAAATGGGGGAGGCTTGGGCAAGTTGCTGAGGGGGTTGCAGGGCTGTTGACCGGGGTAGGGGTAGACAGGTGGAAAGCATGGCCAGCCGTAGAAAAATTCTTATTGAAATTCTCAATTATTGTGGATTTATTGGTGGTGACAGTGTTTCCTAGCCTCAGTGCAGTGGGCAGCTGGGAGGAGGTGCTCTTATTCTCCATGGACTTTACAGTGTCCCAGAACTTTTTGGAGTTTGTGCTACAGGATGCACATTTCTGTTTGAAAAAGCTAGCCTTTGCTTTCCTAACTGCCTGTGTATATTAGTTCCTAACTTCCCTGAAAAGTTGCATATCGTAGGGGCTATTCCATGCTAATGCAGTACGCCTCAACATGTTTTTGTGCTGGTCAAGGGCAGTCAGGTCTTGAGTGAACCAAGGGCTATATCTGTTCCTGGTTCTACATTTCTTGAATAGGGCATGTTTATTTAAGATGGCGAGGAAAGCACTTTTAAAGATTAACCAGGCATCCTCTACTGACGGAATGAGGTCAATATCCTTCCAGGATACCCGGGCCAGGTTGATTTGAAAGTGTTTTAGGGAGCGTTTGACCGTGATAATTAGTCATTCTCACTCCGATATCATATTAACATGGCATTAGGCATGTCAAAATGTGTAGAATTGATGGAAATTAGCTTAAGAACTGCTAAAACTTGTCAATGTAAAAAATTGCTTTGAAACAGCAACACTTTCTCTGCGTCCCATGGCAAAATGTATAGAATTGCAGGAAATTAACTCAAATGTTTTTCTCTCTACCGTCAAGAGGGCGGCCACTCAAATGTTTTGCCACCTCTTAGGGCCCCCAAAAGGCTAGGAAAGGCCATGAAACCATGTTCTTAATAACATTGTTGTATTGTTGTGGATTCTACAATATTGTCTTTGGAGGGTAGCCATGAGGCTCTTGGGCATGTACTTGGCTAGCACTTGTGAGTAGTGTTAAGTTTTTTGTGAGAGGAATTGAATAACTAACTAATTCATGCAGTTTACTTTGATGATGGAGATGATTACTGCAGGCATATTTGTTGCCATTAGTCCTTCAGCCGTACCAGAGGCTATGGTTTAACAACCCTTGGTGGATGCTCCCCACAGTTCTGGCACTGTGTCCCCATGTTTGTTGAACACTCTCACAGTAAAGAGGGGTTGCCGGCTGTTTGGCACCCCAGCGAGTTTGAACAATCTGGTTGTGAGAGAGAGGAAAGTGGGACAGCGATATCACTGGCCCGTGGGAGCCATGTTTGTATTTGTGAAAGAGTGAGAAGTGAGAGAGCTAGAGAGAGAGATGGAGAGAGGAATGTGTTTTGTGAATTTAACAAAGCACAAAGCAAACACAGTGATATAGCCTGAAGTGGGCTCAAGGGCAGATCTCTGTTCCTTTTCTTTCTCTACCCTCTCTCTTTCCTTCTTCCTTCCTCTCATCCCCTTCTTTCTCTTCCTGCCCCACCCCACACAGCCCAACTGTTGTAATCTCTGGTGGATGTTGGTGGGTTGGCATTGTGACTGTGCTTTGCATACTGGCATTGGGACTCCATGCATGCCACATGACAGTGAATGAGAATGAGTCTTCCTGCTTGGTTTCTTCAGTAGGACAGATCCCTATGTTGTTACAGAAGGGAGTGGAGGTGTCTGCTTACGTACATTTTTAGTCATGTTCTTTTACTGTTCATGTTACATTCTAGGCCTACTTTTGTTGTTTCCTTTTTCTGAATTCATCTTCAACGATGACTGCTTTTAAGAAGTACATTTTATGCCGTACATCAATGAGCTGATTAGCTCTTTTGCTCTCCACTACGGTGCACTCACATCTCTGAACTTGAACAGGTTGTTCCTACGCAAGAGAGCAGGCCCAGATCAAACACTGTTCCACAGGAACCAGGAGCATTGCTCAAGCTGCAGCAGCCACCCCACATCAAACAGCTTAAGCAAGCAGTGACACAGACACTTAGGGCCGCAAAGGGAAGCTGTGTGTAATTCAAATTTGCCTGAGCCTATAACATGCTACCCTCATGAACACATTAACATACGTTTATTTGAAGGCGTGTGGTGCTAGCTTGAGATCTGAGCCCACTGTAATTGGCTAGGGCCTCCACTGAATGGGTTTACCAACCTCAGATGGGTACGGTTAATCGTTTAATCAAATATTCGAACGGACGTTAGTATTTGATAACTTGAGTGAGTTTTCTTTTTGTAAAAAATGTTTGGGTCTATATTAAGAATCAAAAAGCTTTGTCCAAATGTAATTTAAATGATCCTTGTGACATTGTTACCTACAAGGATATACCATGACATTTGATATTCTTAATTTAATAAAACAACAACTTTTGAATGTAGTTTTTGGAACACTTTATTGAGCAGTCTGTCCGCTGTTTATCTCTGCCATGTGCATTTGCGTCATTTTGATTGGTCAAGAAAGTCAAGAGTGCTTTCTTTAATGTATTTTGACTATCCGGATATCCTAAAATGTCACTATATTATTTGAATATGAAAATCATTTCAAATGTCCATCCCTAGTAGCAGTAGCCTTTCATCTGCTTCTTAGTGCTCTCTCTCATTATAACCTCAATGACGTTCTCTGTCTTTTGAGATCTGTCATAGGAAATACCAGTACTCCCAATAGACTTACCTATTCCATGACAGTTTTGAATCATTTTCATTTGTACAGATTTGGGGAATCGGCAGTTGGATATATCAGTTAATCAGCCAACTTGATATGTGTACATGAACATCGAAATGACAAGATCAGATTTCAAAGATTGATTTAAAGTCAGATCCTGTGATTCCTCTGATCTTCAGAATTTTCGTACAGCGGAAACACTTCCAGCAATGAGCTCTGTTGGAAGATGGGAGCCACATTACAGTAGATAGTAAAAAGAAAATACAAAGTCCACCAAAACTTTACCCCTTTACCTCTCCCTCTGCGGCTCTGCGGGTGGCAATTCACATTCTGGGCGCGTCGCCCCCTGCTGCCGGAGCTGTGGCAGGATGACGCCTGAGGTGCCTCCTAGGAGCGCTGTGCCCTCGTTACTCCCTTGCTTGACTTTGGGTTTCACACAGCCAGCCCTTTGTTTACGCTGACAGGATGCACTGGCTACTGACCTGGAAAAAGTGGCCAAGACGGGTTGTCTTGTAAGGAGGTGGGGGCTTCTGGTGATGTATGGGCTCCTCATGGGACTGCGCCCGCTTGAGATGCCTGCATCTCTCTCTTTTTCTCTCTCTGCCTCTCACTTTCTCTCTTTCTTTTTCTCTTTTTTTTCTTCTCTCTCTCTCTCTCTCTCTCTCTCTCTCTCTCTCTCTCTCTCTCTCTCTCTCTCTCTCTCTCTCCTCCCTCTAGTCACTGGTGGTTTTGCATAAGTCTATCCCTGCCATGTTTTCCACAGCCAATTGCTAGGGTCATTCATCATTATTGTCAGGATGGTAATTTGTGTGGGTGGGGGCAGAGATCCAGAACTTCTTTGTTTGAATGAACCTCATTAAATTGAATCGTCTTTGTAAAGGATCCTCTCTGAGAATAAGTCTGGCAGTCATTTTGGTGATTTACCGACGATGGCCAATGTAACATGACGTTTCAGCCAAGCTTGTTTGCTGGTAGCTATGGAGAAATGTCTGACTCACTCATGTGAGGGAAGTCTTGGCTTTATCATTGTTGAGTGCATGCACACTTATAGATATGCTGCCCACACTGTCCTTCATAGCCTTTTCTATGATGGGCCTGGGCTCTTGTGCATTATGTTGCCATATTCAAGCACTTATTTTATTTTTCCTCCAAATAATATCTCCCCATCCCCATCAGGAGCACAGTGAACTTTGGTTTTTCTTATTAGAGCAGATCTTTGTCAGGTTTTATTTAATCAGCCCCATTCCAGGGGATGATCTTTTCAGACACCTATTTGGAGGCTAAGGCTCCATCTTTACCCACACAGGGCACTAATGAGATGGAGCGCTGGAGCAGGCGACCGTTAATTAAGGGAAGTATGCAAGAGAAGAGGCAAAAAGCAACACGTTCGCAGCGTACATACATTAACTTTATCCCACCTCACGCATGTTCTTCTCTCCTTGTTGTTTTTTCCTCCTTTTTTCACGTAGGTTGCACAAACAACAGATGGTTCCGACGCCGACCTGTGGAAGGACGGCTTATTCAAATCCAAGGTCACCCGCTACCTCTGTTTCACCAGAGATAATGTAAGTGGAAATGTAAACTTCTCAATTTCCCTAGGCATCATGCAATAACACCTCATCCCTAACACCTTTTTTGGCACTGGTTTGCTTGATTTGCCCTCTCTAGCGTTCTCCTGTGCAGCACTTTGATAATTGAAAGTGCCATAATGTTCAATGAATTTTAAAAGTCTGTTTTTTTTTTGTATGAATGTAAATACCAATATGAACTTTTGATTATATGATTGCATGTATATTATTGATGTGTGATATCTTGGTGGGCTCCCAGGGTTATATCGTTGACGTTCTTGTGTCCTCCAGAGAGGGAGATTTATGATTATTCATAGTATTTAAATTAGCTTTTATTCACTTTTTCCAATGAACCTTGTCCCTGCAGAGAATCTGGATACCTCCCAGTGATTCTTCAAAGATGATGCACACATCAAAAATGTTGTTCCCTTTATAAGAAATGACACTTCAAAAGGGTTGGAAATGGGGCACCTATTTAAAATAACAGTAATAACTTTTCTGTTAATTGAGCTCTCTTTGAACGTTCTCTACATATCAATTGGTAGGCAAATTTGCATGGTCTTTTTTTACACTTAAAATTTGAGAATAGAGAACACCAATTATCCTGCTCTAAAGCCTACAGTAGATTTGATAAATTACCATGAAATAGAAAAACACTGGGTATCATCAGTATTCACCCCCCCCTTGGATTTTTCTTCACCTTTCTTGCGTTACAAAGTGGGATTGAAATGTGTTTAATTTTTTCTTTTTTTAATTATTGATCTACACAAAAATACTCCATAATGTCAAAGCTAAAAATGTTATTCTGCAAATATTTACAAATTAATACAAATGAAATTTCTAAAACATAGTTGTTGCATAAGTATTCACCGCCTTTGTTCAGGCCTAAATTAGTTCAGGAGTAACATGTTGCTTAACAAATCACGTAATTAGTTACATGGACTCACTCTGTGTGAAATAATAGGGGTTGACATGATTTTTCAATGACTAACCCTTCAAGTATTGAATTTCAGGCACAGATTAAACTACAAAGACTGGGGCGCTTTCCCAAAGCCACCCGAAGAAGGGCAGTGATTGGTAGATAGGTAACAAATCAGACATTACATATCACTTTAAGCATGGTCAAGTTAATAACTATGCTGTGGATGACCTCCCAGACACATCAAAGATACAGTCATCCTTCTGAATTGAGCTGCAGGACAGGAAGGAAACTGCTCAGGGATGTCACCATGAGGCCAATGGTGATTTTAAAACAGCTACAGAGTTTAATGGCTGTGAAGGGAGAAAACTGAGGATGAATCAACAACATTTTAGTTACTCCACAATAGTGACCTAAATTACAAATTGAAAAGAACAATATAATATACAGAAAAAAAGGCACTGAAATTATACTGCAAGAAAACATGGCAAAGGAATAAACTTGTTGGCCTAAATGTGAAGTTTTGTTGGGGGCAAATCCAACACAACACTACTCTCCATATTTTCAAGCATGATGTTGGCTGCATCATGCTATGGGTATGCTTGACATTGGCAAAGACTGGGAAGTTTTTCAGGATAAAAATAAACGGGATGGAGCTAAACACAGGCAACATACTAGAGGAAAACCTTCTTCAGTCTGCTTTACAACAGACCCGGGGAGAGGAATTAACACTCCAGCAGGACAACAACTTAAAACACAAGGCCAAATCTACACTGGAGTTGCTTACCAAGAAGACAATGTTCCCGAGTGAGCAAGTTACAGCTTTGACTTAAATCTGCTTGAAACTATATGGCAAGACTTGAAAATGGCTGTCTAGCCCATGATCCCCAACACCTTGACAGAGCGTTAAGAATTTGAAAAGTAAAATGGGCAAATGTTGCGCAATACAGGTGTGCAAATCTCTTAGAGAGAGAAGACTCAACGCCCTAATTGCTGCCAAAGGTGTTTCCAACGTTAACTCAGGAGGGTGAATGCTTATCTAATCAAGGCATATTAGTTACATAAAATGTAACCGTGTTTAACTATGCTATAATTTTTAAACTTAAACGTAAAGAATTTGAACAAATTCAGATAAATATATGACATGGGTTTACTCCATTCATCTGACTGATCAAGTTAATGGTCCTGGGACCTATACAGTACATGTACATACTTCAGCCCAAAAGACTGATAATATGTCAACAGGATTGTAATGATTAGACAGACATTTCAACCTTTGTTCCTTCCAAAGTTTCTGTCAGTGTCTCAGTTTACAGCCTTGCGGTTGGAGTTAGAGGAGGTCACAAAATCAGTTGAATGAATGCCCCATTGAACAGTCCTCGACTCAACCCTTAGAACATTTTATACTGTCAAACTCACACTTTTCTTTTATAAATCTATGATTTTACCTCATGCCCACATTTGTAGACATAATAGCATTTTTGCAAGCAATGAATTATTTCTCTGTGTTCACTCTGACATATCCTTGTGACAAGTCAATAATTTGTGGTTGGACACTACTACTAATTCTGAAAATAGTTCTATTAGAATCCTTGTGAGAGTGGTTGAAGCCAGCTCTTGTAAATGCACCTCTTAACGGCTGCTTGCCTACCTGCCTGCCTGCCTGCCTGGGACGGAGCTCAGTCTAGTCCACAGTTTAGTATGTGTCACACAAATAGCCTTGCCCATGTTCCTGTGTATTATCTTAAAATGTGTGTCCACACTGTTTTAAAGACTTTGGCACAAATAAAACATGACAGAGCCATCAACAAAGGCTATTTTGTCTGCCAGTCAATGTAGCCCCCTCAGTACTGTCGTGGACAAAAACAGATTCTGCAAAATTAGCTACCGAATTGCGTTGGAAGGAAGTAAATACTTAGTGATTTATACTCTAGGTTGGAGGTAGATGGCCCTTTTGTCAGGTCCTGATGGGAAAAAAAAACAGCTGAAGAAAGGGTTTCATGCATAGTAATAACATTCATCCATATTCCACCCTAAGTCAGAATGAAAACAATCAGTACAACATTTCTCTAACGGTGGTGACTGCTGGGCAACAGTGGCAGTGGAATCCAGATTTTCAGACGCGCCAAGTAACGACTCGGTCGCCCCCCTCTCCACTGCCGCTGTGTATGATTGCAATTTACTACGGCGAAAAATTGAAATATAATGACTGGAGGCTGGGAGGCTGAGAAGAGTCATGCTTGAAAATGTCAACTAAACAGTCCCTGATTGTTTTTAACCAAATTCTGATGAACAGGCAATCCGGCCTGCCTCACATACAACCCCGCTGTTTCCCTCCAAGGGTTGAGAATGATTGCAAGTTCACAGATGCATTCTCATTTTTAAGAGAAGCTATTACGGAGTAATTACTTTCACCAACGTGTCAACTCCTCTCTTTAGAGACTTCCCAAGCTTTTAGGAAATCATTGATTCAGTTGTCTTTGTAATTTCTTTTCAGACCATTACAAAAACGGAATAACCCTTATACTTTTGTAATAAGAAGGGGTTCTTACAATCTATTACATCTGAAACGTGCATATGTAATTTTGAATGTTTTCCTGTACATTAGAGCCAGTCGTCAGATGTGCTCCTTGACATGAGGTTGATTGATTTGAAGGACGCTCTACCAGAGGGCTTCACACCCATCCAAGAAACAATAGACACCAGTAAGTAAGCATTTCCCCCTAAACCACAACCGTACCTCTGAAGGTTTTCCGGGCCCCTCACTAGCTTTGACTTTGCTTTAATCAGCCTCTGCGGAAGTCCTCTGGGGCAGCTTAGCTTTGAGATAGTGAATGTTTTATGGGTGCAGGTTAGCTTAATTTATGATAGTCTGTGGGAATAAAAGAAACATTTTGCCCTCGAGGTACACGGGAAGAGAATCATGAGTCATTGTTTATCTCAGCTGGAGCTGTGCTTTTCTTTATGAGGGGCTTATTTATTTATGTATTTATTTGGGGAGAGGACGAGTGGATGGGGGTTATCTAATATTAATGAAATGCATTCCCCAATGCTTTAGTGCTCTTTGAGTGCTATGTATTCCCCCTCACTATCCAGGCCTTGAAAATGTAATAATATTGTGGTGTGGTGAGTGAGGACAGATGTTTATTCTTTTTTATTATCATCACATTTACTCTACACTTTCTATCGGTGGTTGGAAATAAATGGGGGAGGCACAGAAGTAATATGGGCACGCATGGTTATGTTTTCTAGCTGGAATGAACAACAGAAAGAGTATGTGTGGTTGGGCCATGGTTTAATGTAATGTTTTACCACTTTAAGTGAATCCATGTTTAGTGTATACATCTAACGTGATGTATGGAATGTTATCCTGCACATCCAGTAGAAAAAAAAACATATTTGGCAGCATATATTGTGGCTACTGTAGGGGTTAGCATTTGTCTTTCGGGTTTCCAGTTATCATTATTGGATTTTGTCAGTGCTTAGCAGTATTCTGTGTGTTTATAGTTCATATCATTATTTTATGCATAGCCGTGACCAAGAGATGAATTTGGCCTCTTGTTCATGATCCCTAATATGGTCTGTCTCTCTCCTTGTCCGTCAGAGGAGCCTGCCTTGAGGAAGAAGAGGCTGTGTGTTAGGCTCGGCCTACGCCTAGCCACAGAGACTGCTGTGTGTGACATCCAGATCCAGGGGAAGTCCAAGCACACCTGTCCACACTACACGTGTATTGGGTGAGTGGACGGACCTGTAAAAGCAGAAGGAATATCGTACTTAACACCTGACACTCATTGCATTGTGTTTTGACATGCAGCTCTGTGGCAACGTGCGCAGTAGGTTTTCATTGATTTTGCATAGTCTCCAATGAGCAGGATCCCTATTTCCCTTCTCAAAACATACTTTGCCTGCAGCCTGCTAGAGGCACCTGCCTGGACATAAACAGTGCACAGTCTGTCAGTAGTACCTCATTTCACCACAGGTATGCAAGAGAAACGAAGGGCTCACTCAGTCTTCTGCTCTGATCATCCACATGTCTGCTGTTTTATCAATCATATATGAGCTGTACCCTCATCAATTATGTCATTGAATTTGAATAATGGATTTGGTCTTGGAATATTTTTGGAATGTCCCTGTGACAGTGTTGCTCATGAATTTAAGAGTTTCATTTCCCATTTGACTGGTGTGTGACTCTTGTTTCTACAGAGAGCTAAACAATATGGACATTTTGTATCGAACAGGAAATGTCCATCCATCCACCGAAACCGCTATCTACAACTCAATGCCCAACACCACAAGGTACATACCTAGTTCCTAATGATACTTTTATAACCAAGCATCAACACCCTGTCTCTAAATTTTTAGTTCAAAAGGACCATGCCATTGTTTTGTGTTTTTAGTATTTGGAAACATGAGTCCCAAGTTCAGATTTATCCGTTTTGTGTTCCTTTATGTGTGTTTGTGATCCATTAGTCAGTCAATACCTCTTGAGTGATGTAGTTTATTACACACAAGTAATTGACAGTTCATACTCATACAGTACATGTCCTGATAGCTGTGCCTGGTCAGAGAAAGCAGTGAAGGAGTACTGGAGAGAAAGGGAAACTAGACAGGATCCCCTGAATGGGAACATAAGTTCAACAAGGGCCGAACTCCTGCTTTTTGGTCTCTGTCTCAAGTTGGAGAGCCGGGTCGCTCTCTTACTGTGGTGACATTAGTGCTGTTGTACTGTGCAGACAAAGGGGAAGAAACGTAGCCTGGAGAGAGAAAGAGAGAAACAGCTGCAGAGGAAGGGAGGGGAAGACAGAGGCAGGTAGTACAGAGAGCTCCACCATGCCATACTGTTGCTGTACCGTAGCCCCATCCTCAGCTGCTCTGTCTGCCCTGCCTGGGGCCCACAGAGAAGGAGTAGGCCTTTGTACTGCGGCCAGATCCAACAGCCTAATTTTTTATCGCAATGAAGTACTGGGGATTTCCAGAGCAAATTGTAAGTAAACAATCAAGATTCGTTTTGAATGGCGGTGGCGAGGGGGGCATGGCAGGGGTATCGATGGGCTTGCCGGCTTGGAGTGCTGCTCCTGGAATGTTCGAGGCTCAATGTGGAGAGCAGTATGAAGACAACTCCACTCCACAGCAGAGGTCAGAGTGAAGGTGGCCAGACTGATGGAGTGATATTCAAAGGTGAGACGATTCATATGGCTACTGGTGATGAGAGAAAGCTGTTTGATTTAAAGGTATGAAGTGTGCAAACTATGATTTGAGAGGCGAGACGCACAAATCGGAGTTGTGTGAATCGCGAATATTTGGGGAGCAGATAGTTAATCATGTTTGATGTCTCGAAACGATGGAGAAATCCTAGGCCGTGTACCCTCTCAACTGTTACCAGTAATCCTTAGCTCTTTTGAAGCCCACTTTCAAGTCGCTGGGGCGTTGGGGGTAAGAATAAATTGCACCTCAAAGCAACAAACCCCCTCCTGATGCCTGCTGAGATCACAGGCTCATGTTTTTGTATTAACATTTACAAATTCATGCCACAGCTTGAGAGCCTTCCCTTTCCTTCCCTTTAGTTCATTTCCATCCACAATGCACAGACACATAGGAGCAAGATGATGTACTGAATAAGAAACTCTCGCCAGCCAAAGTAGACAATGCCATTTTATGAAGTGAATATTGCCGGCATGTTCTTTGTTGGCTGCTCCAGACCCCTCATTATAGACAGATAAACAACCAACGCATGGAAAGGCCACACTTTCATTATACTGAGTACCTTGTGCTACAATACATTGCAATATTTCTGGAGTGTTTATGAGCCATCCCACTGGGCACAGATGTCAATTCAACGTCTATTCCATGTTAGATCAACGTAACTTCATTGAAATTACGCGTTAACAACTTTGATTTCACTGTAAGGGCTACACCTGTTGTATTCGACGCGTGTGGCTAACATCATGTGATTTTATTCAACCAGTGTGTGCTCAGTGTCATATGAGCTATGTTTGATTCAATCAGCCAAAATAAGTATGTCCATGTTTTCGAACTACTCAGGCAGTTAGTATCTGGTAACTGTCATTTCTGAAAAGTGGTTGGATCACTTGAACTCTTCCCTCATCCATGTTCAGCGTCTGAGAATTCCCTCCTGTACACTGTGCTGTCTTGGGGCTATCTATAACAACTTTATGGCCTTTTGAGAACGCCACCCCTTAAATGTAAGTGCCTTTCACAGTCAGTGGAAAATATGTTTTAAACGCAGTCAATATTGTGTACGTTTTTTATGACCCTTGTAATTTTGAATGCTGGTGATCCCTTACAAATGTTAGGCTGCCCCAGGCAATGTGAGCTTGTTAGAGTTGTGCTCTGACTTAAACCACGAAGCCACTTAAACTTTTGTCAGCATTTAAAGCTGTCAGCATCTAGGTTAAAGTTACTGTACTTTGGTACTGAATTCTGAGTGGTTTTCCTCCATTTTCATTTTATTTGTACAACCAATTAATTTGTTTTGAAGAATAAAATTGTATGACCATCCCCTGCACGTGGTTGGCCTCCACTTCGGTGAGTGCCATAATAGCATCCAAGAACAAGCAGACAGGCCTTGTTTTGAATAACCTGAGCCTTTAGCTAAACTGAAGAGAGCTGTTATGTACTTTTTCTGATCAGTTTTGTCTGGAACATCCTTACTTGCTGCCATGTCCCGTTTTAAATTATTGCTTTGGCCTGGTGTCAACCACTTCAGCTTTCTTTCCATCTTGAGAGAGGCCAGTCAGCCACTTCCTGACTCCCTTATGTGGAAAAGCTGTGGCGTCCTGTCAGGCTTTTAATGCATCCACTACAGCAGCCCCCTCTCCTTTCATCTACGCTCCTCCTTTCCAACGCTTCTATTTGTTCTCCTGATAAATCTGTCATTGCTAAGGCTGATATCTGACCTCTAGATGGACTGGTGGCATAAATTAGCCTTGTGCTAATATTGCAATGTCTTTTTTTCTCCTGCATAATCAAGTTTTTTTTTTTTACATTTCTCTTGGAATAATAGCCTGATGTACTGTATACCTGGACACTTTTTAAATCAAATGGCCCAACGATAAAAATGTTAAGGCCAATCATCTTTTCAACACCGTAACGTGACCACATTTGTATGATTTGTGGTTTAAAACATTATTCATAAAGTAACTGTCTGACGGGGGGTCAGGAAATATAATTGAATGCCACGATTGACATGCATGCAGTCTCCTCTAGCTTTTATATTGTCCTTTCCTCTGCTTTTGACACTTTCCACAGTGTCCCAGCTGCTATGCGGTGGCATTGTACCTGTCCCCATTCCTCGCTGCCTAACCAGCACTGTACCTGATTCTTGAGGGAGGCCATCATTGTCTGTGAGTGGGCTGTTTTGACAGAGCCCCCAGCCATAACGCCACAGTCAAACTTACTGAAATCACTCTTTTTCTTTACTTTGTGGAATCCTAAAAAAGTTGGCAAATGTATCTCTCAAATCAAGCAAATGGATGCAGAACGGTGCCACAAACGAGAGAATCATCAAGCGAAATCTGATGCGCTCTGTGTGCTCAGACATTTTCCTGTGAATTCATGCAGCTATTCTTTCCAGCACCTGACACAAACCTTAAAGGAAGATAATGATGGGTGAGAAAGCAGCCCCTGCAAATGCAGGACTGTCTGCATATTGAGGAAGGTGTGGAGATGTTGTCATGGAAGAGGCTGGATGAGTGTCAAAACAAGCGCTCCCAACTCCCTCTATGGCAGCTCAGGCTCTTCACTGATATTATTTTTTATCCTTGTCTTGCCTCTCTGCAGACTACTACTTGTCTGTCCGCTGTCTAACAGATGTTCTCTTCTTCTTTTCAGATAGACAGCTTCATTTTCTTTTACCTCATTTCTATCTCACCGACCACACCCAACAAATATATAAAACCATAAATTGATATTAGGATTTAGACAGCTAATTGATCTTATCAAGCAATCAGCAGTACTCTAGTTTTACTTAGAACATTTTGACTTGAAGATGTGAGCCAGCTCAAAGTGGATCAGGTTGTTATTTATGCTTATGGCTTTTATGCATATGTGTTTGTGATTACATTCCGCATCGATTTCATTGGGCCAATGGGCTCCTGAGTGAAGTTGTAATTGTTTAAATCTGTCAGGCTATGTTCCCAGTTTTAGAGTAATTTAATGAGGAATTACATTGTAATTAAATATTAAAATTGGGAACAAGTGTCAATATGGCTCTCGTTGCCTAGAATGATGATTCATTGTAGTCAAAACTCCAGTGGCCAACATAATCTGAGCCCAACTGCTACCGTTGATTACATAGCAATACACTTGCCATGTTTTTATTTTAAGAATTAGACTTGATTTGCCACATGGCACCCTATATCCAGTACACCCAAATCATGCCCAGAAAGCCCAGAATTTGGAACAAGACAGTTCTTTGTGGTTTAAGTTTAATATGAAAATGGAAACTCTTAGACCCCTTACTTTATACTATAACAAGGAGATGCACTTTATGTGAGCAAAAAAAATTATTCAATACAGTTCTTCGGTAGATGTGATGTTTGCTGATCATTTCATTGGTCCATGAAGGTTTGTTGGTGTGGGAGGTTCAACCATGCTCTATTCTATGGCAATGTCTGATCTTCCCTTGATTTCATTTAGCGGCAACCCATCGTTTCATTATAAAGTGCTTTGTTTTTGTACCAGGAAAGATGCAATATTGAGTACAATAGTTTTCAAAGGCCAGCTAAACATATCTCCATTTTGACCTTATCAAATTGGTGATATTTGAGCAAATGGATGTTTCAAAGTAGGTCTTCTCTGAATGCTTTATTTACATTTGTGTTTCTCAATGGATCGGTTCATTGTTCTATGCAATATCATGAACCAAACCGCTCAAGCGCATTTCTTCAAAAGAGCATCTAAACAATCTCCCTTCAGTTTATCAGTGTTTGTGAAATGTCTCACTGCTTGGAGAGGCATGTCCCTTCCCTTTTCAGCAGTGGAGTCAACCTTTGCAAGGTAAGGGAAGTCTTCATTAAATGTGGCAATCGGTTCCACAAGATTGATGCCAACCTTTTAAAAATTCACCATTGGCCTGGATTTAAGATGGCCAAATGCTGATGTAAATGAACAGGGGAAAAGTCGACCCTATCATGGTAAATAAATCTGAGTTGCAAGCCTTAGCTCATAAATACCACAACCTGTCAGGGAGTTTGTTTTATTGTTTTTGATAGAAATTATAGCATTTATTTATCTAATCAAAAGAGATAGAAATGTAGAATGGCCACAACTCATGGAGTGTTGCCATCAGAATATGCGGATGTGCAGATATGTCGCTAGTCTTTTGGACATTTATTTTTTAGCCCCCTGAAGATGATTTGTCCTAACTGCAAATGGGCAAATACATGTAAACATGTAAACATACACACAATACACAACTACGGTATTTGAGTTATTTGTTTGAATCCTTGTGACCCAAGCTAAGGGTATTTAAAGTTCCCATATTACATGAACACCTTGCTCAGCATTACCCTACATTTGGACACACTGTAGCCTATCGCTATTTCAGAGTTCTGGAGGAACTCATTTTATCTTCAATACGTGTTCAAAGTCACATTATGCAGCTCTCTTGAAGCTGAGAAATCATTTGCGCTTGCTGTGGATTTATCGATCAGTAGGGCTTAGTCACAGGGTGTAATTCATGATAGCTTGATTGATGAGGATTGCAATCTTATACGGTTTGTTAGCTCCAACTGCCCATGAACTGCATTGCATGCTGTTTCTTTTGTAATGCAAGCCTGTAGTATGGTAAAACAGACTTCCCTTGAGTCATATCATTTATATTCCTTTAGCACTAACCAGGCCCTAATCCCAGACCCAAACCATTAAAGACCTACTAAAGCCCCCTGGGCAGCTCACGTACAGGTTGGCTTTTATTTCATGTCTCCATATCCAGACCCTTTTCTGTCAGGTGTGTCTCGTCCTGATCAACGCGCTGTCTGACTTGAAGAGGGTGGGGGTGTCGTCATGGGGATGATGGGGTTGGAATCGGAAGATCCTGCCCCAGTGAACCCCTTTTCCTCCCGACACTGAATCCACGCCTTGGCGTTCTTCTCCAGATCTCAGAGAACATGTCACCTTCAATGTTGTGGTACACTTGTCTGACGTGACATGGTGCTTTGTCTCCTCCAGGCAAATACCTGCAGCGCTCCCCACCAGCCCCTACAGGAGGAGCACAAGCAGGCCTGACTCAGAGAGCTCCAGTCTCTATACCATATCAGGTAAACTGTATCTTTACTGCACCAAACTCAACTACACATAGGGAGTCTCACTGTGTATGATATGGATTGTGCAAATGATACAGTATGGTAAGGCGTCTTGCAAATCATCGGAACTGTATTCTAAATCAGTTTAGGTCTCTCACTGTGCCCCAACCTGACCCCCAGTGAGCTGACTTCAATTCCTATCACTTCTATTCATTGCAGAATCAAGGTTTTTAAATATTTCTAGCCATTTGTTGTTATAAAAGTGTTTCATCTCCACCAACGTGTAGATTGCGCCTTTGGTAATTGATCTATGCACACATTTCATGTCTTTTATCGCAGACGTGTAAAGAGCTGTGCTTATCTGTAAGAATGAACACTGCTTCCCAGAGGAGCTCAGCATTACACTCAAGAGAACGTTTAACAGCTGTCAAATATGATTCATCACATGCCACGCTCACATTTACCCGCAGTTTTCTGCTGTAGGAGAAATCCAAACTGAATGCTCTTTTCGTAATAATAGAGTGGAAAGTGGAATGAAATTGATCTGGACTGGAACTTAGTTTAAACTTGGCTTAGTCTATGGAGTCAGAACTTGCTGAAACACCGTAGTGTGGGGTGGTGCTTCTCCAGACGAGGAGTGTGGAGAGTAGAGCAGGCAGGTTTTATCCAGCTGGAGAGAGACACCATGTGGTGAGGATTCCTCTTGTTCCACAGTGGCGAGATAGCAGGGCTGTGGCATGCACTTATCATCCCAGTTATCCCTGTCACACACTGACCGTGTCCTTACAAGTTTTTGAAGATAGTCAAGTCCACCAGTCCACTATTATATGATCTCACACAAAGTTCATAACATATAGCTACTGATTTAGGGATCATTTTTGTTCTATGTTATTTAGAATGATAAAGTTACTGTTTGTAATACCTATTTACAGTACCTGCTACATACATTGGTCTGGTCTGTGGCCTTCCGTGTGTTATACCTCTGTTAGGACAGTATTTGAGTGACAATAAGAACCATAGTGATTCAGTACACTGCCAGCAATCATCATTTATCAATAGAGGCTGTGCTCTATAATCATATGAATGTCGTTGGTGTCTGCTCTTTTATCACCATGTCACAAATCCTCCAGCCCTGCTCTCTCTTTGAATCACTTTGTGGGGTTTGAAGAGAGGGGTTCATCTTCCCAGTCATACTGTACAAAGACTTTCTCTTTCAGCTTCATTTGTCTTGAAAAGAGAGCCTTCCAGCCACACATTTAGATTGTGAGAGGCAGTATCTTTCCTCCTTCGTTAACAGTGTGACGACCTGCAAACCAAGTGTGGGGTCGGAGCAGACGACAGGTTTGTGTTAATTGTGAGCTGCGCGGTGTGTGTGGTGTGTTGACAGCTGGCCAGGTTCACGTTGGTCTAAAACCATGTGCGCTCTGTCAGGGTTGTACAGGCGCCTTCTTTAGGATTGATGAATTGCCTGCTTTCCTGATTAAACCCTCCGTCACTTCCCAACAAAACAAAAACCCAACACACAAAAAAAAAAGAATGAGAGGGGAGGAGAGGCAACATGTCTGGGAAATCTGTCATCTTCAGTCACTTTATGTGGAGATGTGATGTGCAGGCGCTTTGACATTTATAACCAGATTATTAAAAACTAATTCATATAGATTTTTCAAGCTTCTCTCACTTGACAGTTCAAGCTCATTTTGACAGAGACAAAGTTTTCACAACAGCCCCAACCTTTTGTTTATTTCACCTGTATCTCTTTGATCCAAGGCAAGTTTCTTTGCCAATTATTTCCTATACTTTTGACAGGGGAGCAAGTTATTCCTGGTGCATGTAATTATAATGAAATGTGCATTTATGAAATGTATTGGATTGCAACAAAATGCATCTTCAAAGGTATTTAGCCTTCAAACTCAACTCTGGACCTCGAAGCCAGTTCCATTGCATTTTGTTTCATTGTTCCCCTCTAATCAGGGACTGATTTAGACCTGGGACACCTGGTGTGTGCAATTAATTATCAGGTAGAACAGAAAACCAGCAGGCCCCGGACCTCGTAGTGTAAGAGTTGAATACCCCTGGTATATAGTATTCTATTAATTTACATAATTAGAAGTACTGTTTTCTTTCCCTTTACTTCACTATATAGCATAAAAAGATGGTGTTTTGAATGGAGTTCATATACTATTTGCTTTATTGTGTATCCATTGAACAGCATGTCATATTTAGCAGACATCCTAGTGATAAAAGTAATACATTAACATATCTATTGCATTAATCAAAAAATCCTGACATTGGCCCAGATATAACGTAATATGGAGTGCAATTATTTCCCAATCCATTAAAAGAAGTTCAATTAACAGACGGGAGACAGTTCATCCATTGGAAGAGAAAGAAAAAAGGAAGATTCAAAATTAACTTGGGTTTGCAAAATACCATGGCAGAAGGATGACAATGATTTTTGATTTTCCGGAACGATATTAGAATCCTTATTAAACTTTGTGCATCTGGAAAATGCAATGGGGCTTTCCAATTAAAGCGCCACTTTACGCTGTTTAATAATACCCTCATAATATTTTAGCTTATGAAATGACAGGTGAGTTGGTGTATGAATAAAACATAAAGCCCCATAATAAGAGACAGAAAAAAAAGGAGACAGTTGTTGGGGGGCTTTTAAATGCTCGACGTAATTTGCATATATTAATCTCCTCTTTTCAGCCTTATCAAGCATTCCACTGTATTTGAAGTTAAAATAGTCGTGACAGGCAGGGGTCTACGCTTCGTTTTTCCAAGGATTTATTACTTGTATAATTCCGGATCTTTAATAAGCCAATATGACTGATCCTATGGGTTTTGTGGAATTCAGTTAATTGTTCCAGATGGTGCTCACTGATTATACAAAATTACTTTCTTTCTCCTCTTTTTCTCCAACTACACCATTTTTTTGATTGACTAACATTGAGAAAAAAGATTATTTTTGGCCCAGCACTTTCATTAAGAGGCTTCTCATAAGGTTTCAAACAAAAGTTCCATCTTATCTCTCTCTCTGTGGTGCTGGGCTTGCAGGCTAGCCTCTGCAGAGGGAGGAGTTCAGCTCTGCTAATCTCCAACTGTAATCTCAACACACTATGATGTATCTCCACAGCCTCTGCACCAGTGTGGTTATATTTTATAATAACAACATTCTTTAGGCTGAGGGATTAAAAAACAACCTCCGCCTAGTGACACAAATGTCATCGGCATGTTTTTATTATTCAATGGCCTTGTGGCACCTCTGGTGGGTCATTAAAACACTAACCAGAGTGGTGTTTTCCTCTCCTGTAAGGCATCCATCCAAAGGATCCTGGATCAAGTAAATTGAGCCAAATGAATCTTGCATGGATATTTAATGGGGGGAGGTATTGGGCAGATTTACTGCTGTGTTTTAATTTAGATGGTACAAGATTTAAAGTATGCAATTCCTGTACGATAAAACAATTCTAAATGTCTGAAACAAAGCCAAAGGGTTCGGCTTGCATCAAGGCATGAAAAACTGTGAAGTTTCTTCTCTGAAAACCCATTAATGATTTATTCTTATGGTCAGTGTGGAGAGAGAAGCAAGAGAGTGCTTAAGCATGCTTACGCACACAGTGAACATCCCCAAAATATGGTGATAATTTTACCATTTATGTTATCAGTATCTTGAATATTACAACTATTTTCTTTTGTCAACACATTTTTACCTAGATAGTTAATACAAATGGTTTCTGTTTTGATAATCTGCTAATTTCAAAAGGCCATAAATTGAAGCATATTGAAATATATTTACAAACAAAATATATGAATGCAATCTTTCAGAACCCCATTAATAAGTGACTTTGAATAGCTTTGCATTTGCAGACCAGACTGGACTCACATCCCTCATTGCTCTCTATTCTTCCCTGGAATAAAAGCAGGGCTCCATTATTCTCAGTGGCCAGACATGGAGACCATCAATGGATGGCCTGTCACAGCTCCCTCATTCCCTCCATGTACAGCAGGGTTTGTTATCACACATCTAATTAGAACTTGGTAAAAAAATATTTCCCCCAAATCCAGTCATTAAATATAGTTTAAGGAGATTTATGGACAAATATGCCTTAAAGATCTTTTAATGGCTCTGCTGACTTGTTAAGTTTGTAATTAATGATCTCATAATACATACCGTAGTGTGATGTAAAAAGCACATTGAGATTCTGGAAATTAAGTCGTTTTGGAAAAGGGCATCTGGGGCTCCCAGAAGCTATATTAAATAGTTCTGCTCAGACTGGTTCTCTAAGAGGACCTATGAAGTATGCTTTAGAAATGTTAAAACAATCGCCCTTTTTACAAAGATGGAGTCATTATGTTTGTGAGCATAGCAAAGAGCCTGATTAAGAAATTGTTCCCATATGATTGGATGAAAATCAGTAAGTCTCTTTTTAGGTGAACCATACACTCACTTATTGTAACATTTCAACTGAATCAATTGTTTTGTCTCTCCAACTTGAAACACTATAGGCCTACTCACCAACATACAGTTTACTGACCTACAGTCTTAGAAAAAAGGGTTATGAAAAGGGATCTTCAGCTGTCCCCATAAGAGAACCATTTTTGGTTCCAGGTAGAACCATTTTTGGTTCCAGGTAGAACTCTTTTTGGTTCCAGGTAGAACCCTTTTTGGTTCTATGTAGAACTCTTTTTGGTTCCGGGTATAATCATTTTGAGTTCCACATAGATCCCTCTGTGGAAAAAGATTCTACATGGAACCAAAAGGGGTTCTTCAAAGGGTTCTCCTATGGGGACAGCTGTAGAATGCTTTTAGGTTCTAGACATCACCTTTTTTTTAAGGGTGTACACGTTGATGTGTACAAACATGCCTCAATGTGTCAACCTATCCGAAAGGCCTTAACTAATAACCGTTGCTTGTTTCACCAGGAGAGTAATGGTGTGTTTATTAGCATAATTAATGACAAATGGCGTTGCGGCATTGGTGGATTGGTTTAGGCGGATGATGAATTGGTTAAGGCCCAGCTTAGTGGCTGCCAAGGAAGCCTCTCTGGCTGTCATCCCTCCTGCTTCCGCCCTGGCACAGCTCATTACTCACCATGTGAGGTGCCACTTTACATTGCCTGGTACTGTGAGCATCGAAAACTTAATAACGCCACCCACAACCTTGCAGGACTTGCTGCTCTGCCCACAGTCCAGAGGGCAAGGAGCTCAGAGAGTGCTAGGAGCTGGGGGGAGCAGGGTAGCATGGGGACCATCCCTTACCATAGTGTACAGCTGCTTTGATCACAATGGATCACACGTCCCTCTCTGATCCTCTTCAGAAGGCACATGGCCATGTGACACTCTCACCAGTATTCTGGAGTGTTCCTAGTTAGTTTTTTTTGGGCTCACCACATCCCTTGCATCATTACAGGTTAGTTTGCCCACAGAACCGCTAATTAAGAGGGGATTTGTGTAATTGTGCCTTCTGCTGTGTCCCATCCTGCGCATGCAATTTACTGTCAGCCCTCTGCCAGATTTAACACTTGTCCAGAGAGGCGTACCCCATTCATACACAGATTCTGCTGCACATTTACCAGCAACCACAGCTGGGGCTCAATGTTGGTGCCACTGTTAAGTCTTTAAAGACAATGCACTGCTTATCAAGTTCTGATGTTTATTCAATTCCCAGACTTGTGCTAAGTGATCATCGTGGTTAGCCTACATTGGAGTTTTGAAACTTTGAAAGGGACGTTTGACTATGTTTACTTTGCAATTACAGAGCACAATACAAATAGCATAATCTTTCTTTAACTAGGCAAGTCAGTTAAGAAGAAATTCTTAGCACAATATGTAGCACAATACAAATAGCATGTAGCACAATACAAATAGCATATAGCACAATGCAAATAGCATGTAGCACAATACAAATAGCATGTAGCACAATACAAATAGCATGTAGCACAATACAAATAGCATGTAGCACAATACAAATAGTATGTAGCACAATACAAATAGCATGTAGCACAATACAAATAGTATGTAGCACAATACAAATAGCATGTAGCACAATACAAATAGTATGTAGCACAATACAAATAGCATTTTACAAATAGAATGTGCGACCAGATAAGTTCTCTATGCATGATGGATCATTATGCTATAGCCGCCCTTTTATAGAATTGTAGGTGTCTGTTGTATCATCATATGCATTTAATGTCCATAACAGAGAGACAAAAATATGGGCCCTCAAATAGAAGAAATTATGTGAAATTAGACTGTGGAGCTCCAAATATCCACTGTTGTGCCGTAGTGTTTGTGGCCAACTCACTGTAGGTGTGCCCACTTTCTGGAAGACTGATGGACCAGCGCCCGACTGGGACTGCCTCCTGGCTCCCAACCCAGAACTGGATTTCAAGGGCTGCTTGTCACACAGATGGAAAAAATAACTCTACTCCCTCCTTGCTAAATACTCCTCCGCTTTCCCTCCTCTCGTTCTCTGTGTAAACCTGGGTGTTTAGCAGCCCCACTACTGCCCCTGAGGAGTCTGCAGAGACACCCATATAATCCACCGGTACAAATGATTAGCTGCACTGAGAATCATGCCTTCCAAGCTATCTGGGACTAGTAGTGTGTTTTAAAACCATTTAAATCACTCTTTTCAGTATAGGTGTTGGCATTTTACAATTGTCTCCATTTCATAAATATTGTTTTGGCATCTATTTTTGGTGACTGCATCAATCTAACTAGGGTTACCGTGCTACATTAGTAAGTGTATAGAGTCCAATGTCCAAAATGAACCTGTTGTAAAATATATCCTGAATATCAGATGAATAACGTCTCAATTGTAATGCCTGTGAAAAAGGATATGAATAAAGATAATATATTCAGTTGTCATCCCCAGCAACCCTTTTTTCATTTGCTGTAATCATTAAAAGTAACACTTTTTTGCTTTTCTATGGGACATTTTCAGAATCTTCATAGGTCCCCCCCCCCCAAACTCCCATTCTGTCTGGAGGAATTTAAAAAAAGATAGGGGGAAAAGAATGGAAATCATAGAGCCACAGTCATTAAAATAATCTGAAAATAGCAACGCGCGATCATCTGTTCTCATAGCACGGGTCAGGAGCTCTGACACCTCCTGTCAGGGTAGGGGGCAATTTGTATTCTCTCTCATTAGGCAATTTGACTAATGACCTGCCGCGGCTGCAGAGCTACTGAGGGACCCTGTGCCTCGTGCCCTCTCTCCTACAGCAGCCTGAGAAAACAGCCTCTATTGGAATGGCACAGATGGTATGCCCGGGCGACAAAATAAACTACAATCTGTCTCAGAGATGCTGTCAGGACTGGCCACTATTTCTCATGTCAGTGTCTAGTCGGGGTGAGGGCTGTGAATGGGCAGAAGAGGTCCTCCTCTTCTTGATCTATGTGGATCCAAACTCCGTTTACCTTAAATGAGGCAGATACACTGGCAAGGAACCTAGAATAAAGTATTTGGAGTTGGACACTGGTGTGGTTGTGCACAAAGTTTCTATTGTAAAAAAATATATATATAGTAGATGCATCAATCCTCAAGGCGCAATAAACAGTTAATATTATGTCTTTACAGGGAAGTGCTTAGATGGAAACTGGAAACTCCCGTAATAACTTTTCAAAACTGAGTCTGTGATAGATTTTGGCCAACGGGAACGGTTCTTTTTTTATCTTCAGATTTCTCATACTCGGCTCCCGCTGTCCCCTCACTGTATCTCAGTAGAAGTACCACAGTCTTAGTCACAGTAACCCAAACATTACTGATTCATATGGCCACTTTAAAAATAGATAGGCATGTAAGACTGTATTAGAGTAAATATTCAGTACTTTCCCAGCTGATCCTGGAGTCAGTTTGATTCACCTGAGTAATTATAGTGGACACAGATCAGTGCAGGTATGTTGAATTAGTGAAGCATGAATGAAAAGTTATTTCACATTCTTTCATTGTTAATTAAGAGTTGTGGTTCAGGTAATGGGAGGTATGCTCGATCACCCACACAGTCCTCAATCAGTCAATGTCTGAGCATTACCCTGTATAAATGTGTGTGTGTGTGTGTGCATGTGTCTGTGTGCATGTGTCTGTGTGCGTTATAGTCCTGTGTACGGGTCATAGCGGGACTGAAGCTGTAGTCCACAGTGACAGCGCGTCCAACTACAGAACTGTGAGGGATTGGTGCTCTGCGCAGCAGACGAGGGAGCCCATCCCGTCCTGAAACAGCCATTCGTCTGCGCCCAGGGGCTGGAGATGACAATGCAGCCATTCCTCATCTCACCTGATAGAGCCATTAATAAGCCAGTGATCCACTCTGGGCCCGTGCTGACTCCGTTCTTTACACTACCATCAGTCAGGCCACAGGGCCCTTACTCGCTAACACCACCATCATCATCATTGTTGTTATCGTCATGATCACCATCATAACCATCATCATATTCATTAGGGAGTCATAATTAGAGCACATGTATGGACTCTGATTTGATAGAAAAATACCAAACACACAATCACTCTACAACGCGTACATTTTTACTACACCATTTACACACATATAGATTGGACCACATGACCAATGGTCAAATATTTGTTTTCCTCACACAAATTGCTGGAACTTGATTCATTGCTCAGACAGACTCTAGCCCTGGCCATTTGAGTAGCTAGTGAATGCTTTAGACTGGGAGTGTTTCAACCAGGAGATTGGACTAACATTACTTCAGCACTTTCCACTACTGTAGGTACGTGTGCCTGGTAAAGTAGCAATTTCTCGCCCAGTAAAATCGGCTCCAAGTTCCTCCATTGGTCTGGGTGTGAGATGGACCCTCCAGTATGGATGGTGGGGGGATACTAAGTGAGATCTGATTTAAAATGTAATCCTTGAACAACAAAGAAGCACCCCAGCCTTCAGCTCTAGATTAATCTGTCTGTTACACACAGATCCATCAACAGGGTGCAATCTGCACTTCCCATTGCTGGGTATTGATTCTAATATATTCCCCCGCCCGCCTACCTCTTTGCTCCCGGTGACACAGTAGCACATGTTTATTCACTTGTTTTTATGGGCTTAAACAAGCCATCATATCCACCCAATCACCCAGCCCTGCTGCTGCAGATAGCCCTTCAGCTAGCACTGCTGCTAAATAGTCCTCCTCTGAGCGGGTCGAAGCACACATGCCAGGGCTGGCTTTCTGAATGGCTTTAGGGTGATGGTAAATGGAGGCCAAAGGCTATTCTCTCATCCGACCTAACTCATAGTGTAGATTTACAGTAGTGGTTTGTAATGGTGATGGTGGGTTTTAGGTAGGGGTGATATTCAATGCATTTTCCTCAGAGCTCTGTAGTCATTACATTATGTGAGGTCACGGGTAGATTACAAAGACCTCATTGTAGCAGTAAAAATCACATTTATGGGTGGAAAGTACAGTATAATGGATCCCTACTGTTGAGGTACACAAAAAGGCAGTCATAAGTGTCAGAATGAAGGAATGTTCAAATGCCATTGTTTGAAATACTGTTATTAAGTTATATTCTCCACAGACTAATATCAGATCCAAAACAGTGACTCATGAAAAGCATTTGGTTACATTTATTTCTGAGTTCCTTTTCCTGTGCCAGCAGGCTGATGGACTATGGGTAAAATAACACCAGTTGGAAGGTTGGCCTCTTGATATTTGTGGCCCTTCAGAGAGAAAGAGAGAGAGAGAGAGAGAGAGAGAGGGGAGCTAGAAGTTGTGTGCTTCGTGATTTGGTGTAGCCGAGCAGCGGCAGTTAGTCACCACCTCTCGTCTGGAAAGGAACGAGAGCCTTTGTGTCCCCTGTCACCCTGCGTTAATTTGGGCCCTAATGTATTTTATAAACAAAGGGCTGCTCTCTAGCCTGACAGTAGTGACACTCTGATTCCTTTGCAGGCTGCGTACAGTATGGGGTTGCACCATTAATAATCAACTGGCAGCCATCACACCATTTTAACCATGATCATTATGATAAAGGGCATACACTTAATTACAGGCCTGCTTAATTATAGCTCTGTTGAAGCTCGTTTGTTTGGTCAAATGCTAATTACACTACCACGCTCTTGGCAAGTCCTCATTTCAATCCACTTTTTGCCTGCCAAACACTGTGGCTTATTTTCATGCAAATCAGTATCCGGTGAATGTTTTGTCTCACTTCTTTCCCCTTTTTCTGCGCGAGTGTCTTTGTTTTGGAGTGGAACATCTCTCTGACAAGACAGAATCAGGAATAATCAAGAGTAATTAAAGAGGAGTCGGGCTGGCGAGGGTTTTGGGGGAAGGAGGGAAGGGGGTGGGTGGAGGTACTCAAGTACAGTAGAGAATAAAAAACCTTTCATCTTCAAGCTATTGAGGAAGGGTTGGGTGGGAGGGGGGTTGAGGGAGGCTGGTCTTCAATTCTTTCTTTTTTTACACTTAGCCAGGATGAGATACTCAGTATGAAGATTATGGAATGATTGGTTTTGTATGAAATGTATGAAACGTGTTGTCATGTTTTTATTCTTTAATGTTTCCACTCAACATTTTATTTTCTCTTTTCAGCAATGGATGATGTGCCCTTCACAATCTCTGAAAAATTTCCAAGAACCCCTGAAGAAGTGAGTGTTTACACAAAGCTTTTGAATTATGCCAACTAAAAAGCCTTTTTCTTTTCATCGCCTCTAATTTGTTAAATTGTGAGGTACAAAGTGCTCTCTACACGTAGCTTTTATCCATCCACTTTTCAATTGAGGACATACTGTATGTAGCCTGTATTCTTCCTTCTCCAGGATCTGATCCCCAGTCAGTTCTACACAGCTTCCTGCACTCTCCTCTCTTCTCTTCCAGTGTAGACTGAGTGATGAATGCATGCAGCCAGACAGAGCTGGCTCAATGCAGTCCATTTGGCTGGCTGGCGGCGGCTGTCACTGTATCACCTTTTGTATTGAAACAGAGAGGGAGAGGATTAAAGATTTTAAGCATGCTTACTTAGCCATGTGCCTAACGCCGTGTTTCTTGTTTTCTTCTCTCTCTGCTTTTGATTTCAGATGCAGCGAGTCAATTTAATGGGCATTACGATCAAATCCTTGGCAGAGATCGAGGAGGAAGTGAGTAGGGGCTGCAACGCTCGGCTGCCACTGACACCGTTGGCCCAGAATGCAAAGCAAACATTCTTGGGGGTTGTAATTAAGTGTCTGAGACGGGCAAGGCCCTTTTGGCTCCACTAAACCCAGATTGAATTAAAGCCCGCCCAGACTGGGCCTGGTCAGCCACTCTCTCTGAGAACTGACTAGTCTCACTTTGTCCTGCACAAAAACCCTCTGGATTCCATTTGGTGTTCTTTTCTTTTTTGGTGGTCTTCTCACTATTGAAACTGATTGCCAGTATGATGCACATACTGCATGTGTTTGGTTTCAATTAGCCTTACTTGATCTTTCTTACCCAATGAGACAGCCAGCATACAGACAGTAGAGATACACGTTCATGCAGAGTAAATGAAAAGAATACAGACAGTGTATTATTACAGAGCAACTAGCTACCCTACAGGCATTCCTGGTAAGAAAAAAAATGAGAAAAGTGTGTGTGTGTGTGTGTGTGCATGCATATGTTCTTGTGCTTGTGTGAGTGTGCATGTGTGTGTGTTCTCACACAGTTATTGTGTGTGCATGAAGGAGAGTGAACCCCTCCCCCTCTCTCTCATTAGCACGATATCTGGGTATCAGAACTGCCAGGAAGTGACAGACCACTGTAAAAGAACAGGTGCTGTTGGGTTTGAGATGTGTTACAGAGCAAACACTCCCTCATCAAACTGGGTGTCTGTTCTGCTCCCTGGCTCTGTATACTGTCACATAGTATAGAAATCACACAGAGTCGCCATCTTGTCATCTGGTCTCTGAGAATGGAGCTCATTGTCATTGTCAGCTCAGGTACTAATATTATGTGTGTGTGTGTGTGTGTGTGTGTGTGTGTGGCCACTGCGGTCTGCTGATGGAGACAGCCTGGCAGCTCGTCCCGTAGGCTAGCTCTCCTCTCCTCTCAGTTAGTGTGATTAGCAGCAGGACACATGGCGAGCTGAGCCGTGGAGGGGAAGGGAAGAGCGCTAGGAATCATTAATTACCGCAGCGGTAGCTGGAACTGATGAAGTAAATGTGAGATAGTGTAACACGCAGGATTTAGTGAAGTGGACGACAGCACAAGATTAATGGTGGGGCCAGGCTGATGGGGATGAAGTCACAGCTTAGCTTGATAATTAGTTTCCAAGAGGAAACATCCCTCACCATTGTGTTATTTTTACTTCTCTCCTCTCGCATTATTATCCCACTACAATATCTCTAGAGATGGGAAATGAATATCGTATTTCAGTTTGATATTACACATGCCAAATATATATTCAGGGCTTTTGGAGTGCTTTTTTATTTGTAAAAAATAAAAATAAAAAATAATTTAAATTTAGGTCTTAAAATGTAGATCTTGGTTTTCTGTTCTAGTTTGAAGGTTGAAGCCAAAATATGTAGTCACTGAGCACCCCCTAGTTACTACATAGTAACACCTGCTCATATATGTACAGATATTTACAGTTATCAAAAGCTAAGTAGTATTTGTAATATGCACTAGATCTTTTTTTTCAGTGTATCAAATCCAATACCACTATGAATAAATAGTGCAGTATTCAGTGCAGCCTTTAAAATATGCAGTCACACAAACAGGCCGTTCTTGTTCATGGTGAGTGGTGTTCAGTTGTCCAGCAGAGGTCACTGTCAGAGTACACTGGAGGAGTTCATTTTCTCTCTTCAGGGCGAAGAAAGATTATTATTGTAAAGGACATTCTGACTGACTGATACATTTTTTAAAAGACATACATAAAAGAGAGGTGGTATTTGACATGTGCACGTGTAATTGAGGAAAACTGTTGTAATCATATACAGTGTTACAGATAAGAACGTTTCCTAACAGGCATCACTTAAGCCATACTTCTCAGATGATGTTGGTTCCAGCAATTAGGCATTCTTTTCATTTCCCAAATGATTCGCAAAACTTGTGGAGATTATAATTGCTTTTATCCACGCATATCTAATTTGTATCTTTTTAAGTGTTAATTAGTAAGTGATTTGAGCTGACGTCTTTATGTACTTTGCACTGCTAGAAAATGTTTGTTTTTGGCGGCTGGCTAATGATTTTCAGAGTTAGCTTGTGAGAGTGTGTCTGTTAGTGTGGACGTCTTTTCATATGTGTGTTTGAATCTGACAGACATTTTCATTTGCACCTATGGACGTGTGTGTGTTTCAGCAGTAAACTGTGTGTGTGACTGGGTGCATGTAGTGTGTAAGAGACAGAGAGAGACAGACAGAGAGAGAAGGGGAGAAGAGAGAGGAGAGAAAAGAGAGAGAGAGCTCCAAATAGAGGTGGAATTAATGAAGACAACATGTCACATATTTTTAGCAGTGGAGCAGGGACAGGAAATGAAGCTCTGTTCATCTGGGTGATTGCCGCCCATGTTCTTGTGTGTCACTGTCCTGTCAGCCCGCGTGTAAAAGTGGCAGACAGTGATACATGCTCTCCCTGATAACACCCCATTCCCCCATCCATCATCCACACACAGGCTCAGACTTACATATATTTGTTTATTTATTTTGCCAGGTGTCGTGGTTGAATCTCATCATAACTAACCGTCTTGTGGCATGTGACTCGTAACTTATAGTTTCCTGAAAGACAGAGGGGTGTTGGTTGGAGATCCCCAATAAATCCATTGTGCTTAGTTGGGATCTTTGAGTATAGATATAAAAACGCATGTGATGATCTTGCAGCATCACCTAGTGCAGTGATTCAGTATTGCAGATCAGAGTGTATTGAAGTGATGAGTTGGTATGTGCTTGCTTGTTTTAGTAAAATTGCAGTAAAAGTTGATACGTGGTACTACTCTTTCAACAATGACTTGAAATATATATTTGACCACAACATCACAATTGATTTGAATTGCTCTCCTTCATTGCAATGTTTTTTTTTTATATTTGTTTGCGACCAAAGGATATATTATTTTATCCATTGAGAAAGCCAAGAAGAACTGTGCATTAGATGCATGTATCTGGGAGATGGATGGTGTGAAGAAAATTCATAAGCACTGTGGTTTTATAAACGTATTATACATTCTCAATTTATTCCACAAGGGGACACTATTTGCACACATTTCTCCTTTCAGCTTTCTTCATACTCAAACCCATACCCGGCTTGTAATCTTGAAGGCATAATGATCTGCTACTGAAAGAGCTACTTGTACAAACCTCAATGCTGTTGGTGAAGAAGTGTTTTCATATACAAACAGTTTGTACAGGATATACTGTATTTTAAATCCCTTTCTACTTCTATCCTGTGGCAGTACGAGTACAACTTCAGCACGGAGCACAGCATCGGCACTTCCCTGCCTCCCAGGCCCACCCAGAGCCAGTACTGAGAGAGCCTTTGAGTGAGGAACGCTCTCGAGGAACAGGGACAGAGTAAAAGACTACAGCACCTTCACGAATGGTCTCTCATTCCACAACAACGAAGCACTTACTGGAATGATGTCTCTGATGTCCAGTTTAGAGTCCACATTCACAGTAGTCCCTCATATCAGAAGTTAAACAGGTTTGTAATCTATCTCAAATTAACGGCTAACAGAAATCTCACAAACAGGATGTGAAGTTAGTAACATAAAATTCCAAGTATCATAATATTGGAGGTAACTATTCTAAATGTTGTTAAATGTGCATTTGTAATCTCTCCATAGCGCTGTATGTTTCAGAGTTATGGTCAAATGTTTGTATTTGTCATCATAACAATACTGTGCAAACTCCGCTTAGCGCTCATTTAATTGTTTGTGCTCACTTATTGCTTGCGTGATAAGAGCCACAGTAACCAAATGACCTCATATGTTGTAAAGCTATCAGAAAATGTATTTTTAATTCTGTAGCACATCTCCAAATACGTTGATACCTTTTCCAGTTTTTATTTAGGTACAGGGTCTCCCAAAACTCTGTCCAGGGGTCCCCAAGGGGGACACGTTTTGGTTTTTACCGTAGGACTACACAGCTGATTCAAATAATCAACTAATCATCAAGCTTTGATCATTTTAATTAGTTGTGTAGTGTTAGTGTTTCCCACCACGTTTTGGTTTTTACCCTAAGGGGTCCTGGGAAAAACTAAGTTTAGTACAATCAAATAGGCTATACACATGTTAAATTGATATGATTGTTGAATTGTTTTAAATCTATTGTTATTGAGTATATTATTTTATTATTCAGTTATGTAATGTATAAGAATGAATAAACACCTTATAAATCTCATGACCACTGAATCTCATGTCTCCGATTTTGGTTGTCAGAGTAACATGTAGGATTGAGGCTGTGTAGCAGTGACTGAGACTTCAGAGAATAAATGGGAGGCTGCCTCACTGCTCTGCTCTGCTCCCACTGACAGACAGACAGATCCAGTCAAGTAGTCAGTTCTCCTTGAAGGTGTATGAGGAACACTTGTTTCAGCAAGCACACACATCCATCACAGAGTCAGTTCATCATGAGCACTTTGCAGTAAGAATGAGCAAAGCTTCATGACATCAGAGCTACCACTTCAGAGCCCCCCCCCCCCCACCCCCATATTCCAGACCCTATTATGATATGTTATCAAAAATACGCCCCCCTCCCCTCCCCCCCATAACATGTTCTGTCTCTTTACATTAATGTAATTTAACAACTACTGAAATGTGTCATTCTGAAGAAATTGAGATATCAGAATCTATTTGCTAATCTCTGCAGATTTAATTAGTTTCTGAAATGACATGAATCTAATGACTTGCTTCTTTAATTAGACTTGCTTGTTACCTTTATGAATTTATGATTTCTGTGTAAGCAGTGTTAATATAATTTCTACCTAAACTCCTAATGGATTTTAGTATTCCCAGGTGTTTAGCGGTGTGTGCAACAGATGACAATCCTCTGTGTTGTGGCTGTCTGTCTCCTGTTCGGCGGTTTGAACCTGACCAATAGAGGTGACTCAGGAACACTCTGCTGAGAACCGTTGTTGCATGTCGTGGTTGTTGTTGTTCATGAAGGTGACACCCATCACCCTACATCAGTGAAGCCCTAAAGTACACTGACAGCCCGAGACAGAACCTTCACGCACCTCCCCAATGAACTACACACAACTACACTTCATGCACACTCATATGTTTTACTCCAGAAGTAAGCAGGGGGTAGGTCTTAATGCCACCACATTGCTCTCTTCACAGTTTGAGAAGCTCTCTACAGTTTGGGAGAAGGCAGGATGAGCACTGTATGGAGCAGTGGTAATGATAAGGGTATGTGCTCCCTTATAAAGGTTTGCTATAAGCCTGCCACGGTATCTGTTGTATCATACCCTGGTCAGCATTAAACCCATTTTAACCTGATCCATCAGGTTAAAATCCAGATTTTGGCAAACAACATGAGTGACTGTGGACTTTTTTCTTGCCACCTTTAAAAGGAGCCTATTGTTCTCTAATTGTTCATGGATGGAAAGGTAATAATTGTAACATAGATGCAAGCAGACCAGAATAGAAACACAGCAGGTCATATGTGATATTTCCTGCTGAATTTGTACCCTTAGACTGTGGTTGCCCATGTCACTTGGGCAATTTTGTGGGGGCGTGTTGCTGGTGAGCTTGGGAGTGTGGCTGGCCTAGCCCAGCAGATTGCCTCAGAATGGGCCCTCCATCACAACCACAGCGCCTTCAAAAGCAATGCCCAGCGCCCTTTCAAAAAGCTGCCTCATATGGTTTTACTTTTCGCTCGGCTCCACTTTATCATATTGAAAAATAATAATGATATGCAGAAACCACACTGTAAAATCAAAAAGGAATAGGCCTTCATTTTGTCCCTGTTTTGTGTAAACTCATGCTGTAATTAAAAGGGTAGAGGCTTGCACATGTGTCTTTAGTGGAGAGGTTTTGGGTTGTTGTGTATTTAAGCACATTTAAGCATATATTGTGGATCTATTTAAAGGCATCTCTTTGTAACTCCCCTGCTATGCCTGTCACTGCTGTATACCACAGTTGTCATGGTGATATCTTCTTTTCAGCTACAATACATGTGAGATTTGACTGATTAAACTAACTCTGGATCAGCACTTCAAAGCTCCGCCCTCTGAGAGTCAGGCCAGATGCACCATAGTCATTTTTAACCTCACACCCAAGACTTTGGCACAGAACAGTGTGTAAGCTAGTAGACAGAGGTGGATCTGCCAGTTGGAAATTGGAAAAGGAAGTCTGTATTTATGAGGTGGTTTGAGGGGCTGTGTTAAGACTGGCTTAGCCTCTCGCTCTCCCTCTGACAAGCCTGCTTCCCCTGTGCTGCGGTGACCAGGGAGAGGGAAGTCAAGAGAGTGACGGTGTGAGGCTTGTCAGGGGCGATCAGCCCTATAGAACCAGTGCAGGCAGGCAGGTGGCTAGGCATTCAGGTCTCCTGTGATACAGCAGCCCATTGATAAACTCCACCTCCAATGTGAACAGAAGCATAGGGAGCCATTAATCCCAGAGCATGTGGGGCTGTTTTTATATTTGATGTGCTGCAGAGAATATGTCCGTCCCACTGGAGGGACATGTAGCAACGGCATACACACAACTTCCACCAAAACACCACAAATCTGATTATAGCAACGGCACACACAAACACCCAACACACCCATCCTACACTCATAGACAAAAGAGTACGGTTAGGCTACAGTATTGTTCCCAGGTGTACAAAAAGATCAAAATACACAGGGGTGCCTTCAGGGGTACACATAAAATCTCACATGGTACTGTTCGGTACCTTTTAGGGTATATGTGCGGATAATATAGTACAATGGTACATTTCTGTACCCAATATTTTGAATATAAAGGTACAATCATCACGCGCTCTTAAAAACCACACCCATTTTTACAGTGACTTGCGAAAGTAGTCACCCCCCTTGGCATTTTTCCTATTTTGTTGCCTTACAACCTGGAATGAAATTATATATATTTTTTTTTTTTTGGGGGGGGGGGGGGGGGTTCATTTGATTTACACAACATGCCTACCACTTTGAAAATGCAAAATATTTTTTATTGTGAAACAAACAAGAAATAAGACAAAACTATTCACCCCCCCAAAGTCAATACTTTGGGGAGTCACCTTTTGCATAAATTACAGCTGCAAGTCTGTTTTTATAAGCTTGGCACATCTAGCCACTGGGATTTTTGCCCATTCTTCAAGGCAAAACTGCTCCAGCTCCTTCAAGTCGGATGTGTTCCGCTGGTGTACAGCAATCTTTAAGTCATACCACAGATTCTCAGTTGGATTGAGGTCTGGGCTTTGACTAGGCCATTCCAATACATTTAAATGCTTTCCCTTTAACCACTCGAGTGTTGCTTTAGCAGTATGCTTAGGGTTATTGTCCTGCTGGAAGGTGAACCTACGTCTCAGCCTCAAATCTTGGGAAGACTGAAACAGGTTTCCCTCAAGAATTTCCCTTTATTTAGCGCCATCCATCATTCCTTCAATTCTGACCAGTTTCCTAGTCCCTGCAGATGATAAACATCCCCACATCATGATGCTGCCACCACCATGCTTCACTGTGGGGATGGTGTTCTCCAGGTGATGGGAGGTGTTGGGTTTGCACCAGACATAGCGTTTTTCTTGATGATCAAAAAGCTAAATTGTTGTCTCATCTGACCAGAGTACCTTCTTCCATATGTTTGAGGAGTCTCCCACACGCCTTTTGGTGAACACCAAACATGTTTGCTTATTTTTTTCCTTAAGCAATGGCTTTTTCTCTGTCCACTCTTCTGTAAAGCCCAACTCTGTGGAGTGTACGGCTTAAAGTGGTCCTATGGACACATACTCCAATCTCCGCTGTGGAGCTTTGCAACTCCTTCAGGGTTATCTTTGGTCTCTTTGTTGCCTCTCTGATTAATGCCCTCCTTGACTGTTCCATGAGTTTTGGTGGGCGGCCCTCTTTTGGCAGGTTTGTTGTGGTGCTATATTCTTTCCATGTTTAATAATGGATTTAATGGTGCTCTGTGGGATGTTCAAAGTTCCGTTTTTTTTTATACCCCAACCTTGATCTGTACTTCTCCACAACTTTGTCCCTGACCTGTTTGGCGAGCGCCTTGGTCTTCATGGTTCCACTTGCTTGGTGGTGCACCTTGCTTAGCGGTGTTGCAGACTCTGGGGCCTTTCAGAACAAGTGTATATATACTGAGATCATGTGACACTTAGATTGCACACAGGTGGACTTTATTTAACTAATTATGTGACTTCTGAAGGTAATTGGTTGCACCAGATCTTATTTAGGGGCTTCATACCAAAGGTGGTGAATACATACGCACGCACCTCTTTTCAGTCTTTTTTTTTCACTTCTCCAATTTGGGCTATTTTATGTATGTCCATTACATGAAATCCAAATAAAAATAAATTTAAATTACAGGTTGTAATGCAAAAAAACAGGAAAAACGCCAAGGGGGTGAATACTTTGCAAGGCACTGTATATTTCCCATCATGCTCTATTGCAGGTTGATTTTTAGAATTGTTTGTTTCAATATGTGTGTTTTTGCCTGCACATTGATTGGTTGATTGATCTTATGCCACACAAAGATAAATAACATATTTCTAATATGAACTAATCCAATCTGTTAGTAGTTGGACTTATTGCACCCTTTACTGAGGTGGTTGTTCCCGTTTAGATGGATTATACATTTTCCCTACATTGGCAATCATTCTAAATGCAGGTTGTTTGCACTGGTGTAAAGCACTTAATTAAACATACTTGAAAGTACTACTTAAGTAGTCTTTAGGGGTATCTTTACTTTACTATTTATATTTTTGAAAACTTTTACTTTCCTATAGAAAAGTATGTACTTTTTACTCTGAAACCCAAAAGTACTCATTACATTTGGAATGCTTAGCATGACAGGAAAATGGTCTAATTCACACACTTATCAAGATAACATCCCTGGTCATCCCAAACTGCCTCTGATCTGGCGGACTCACTAAACACATGCTTCATTTGTAAATGATGTCTGATTGTTGGAGCGCACCCCTGGCTATCCAGAAATAAAAATAAAATGGTTTCCGTAATATATGGAATTTTAAATTATTTATATTTTTACTTTTGATATTTAAGTATATTTAAAAACAAATACTTTTAGGTTTTTACTCAAGTAGTATTTTAATCAGTGACTTTCACTTTTACTTGAGTCATTTTCTATTAACATATCTTTACTTTTAATCAAGGTTGACAATTAGTAGCTTTTTCCACCACTGGTTGGATATCCTAACTCTGGCTGGATTCCAACAGGAATTACATATCACTTTGCAAGCCAGTATAATGTGACCTGCAAGCCAGAGGTTTCAGGCCATTGTGTTGGGGTAAAACTAGGCTGTCAAAATATAGCCTTATGATATACAGTATGTAATGAATTGTGATAAAGCATTTCATATCAATGATCAAACATTCACGTAGACACTCACTTGGTGAAGGATACAGGACTGAGAGCCATTAAATGCAACAACCATCTCTCTGTCACTAGCAAACAAAGTCATGGGTGGTACTGGTAACTCTAAAATTCACCTGAAAGGCTCCCTGGGAAAATTTGCAAATAAGGCTTTATTACCCAACAGTGTTAAAACAACACCCAAAAACTTTTATAGGTACATTTTTGCCACTTTAAAGGAACAAAGAGCATTGTCACTGTTATGGTACCCTAAAAATGTTTTTTATATTTATTTTCCAAATGTACACTTTGGTACCTGTACTATCTTGTCCCCTAAGGCTAGATATGAATAAACAAGAAGTTTAGCTTTGTTTTTTTATCATACTGTAGCTTTACACGTGTTCTATGAACTACTATGTTAGGTTAACAACACAGATATTATCTATAAATGTTTCCTGCTTTACCTGCAGCCACACTTGACACTGTATTTTATTTTAATGGCCTTAGAGCTGTGTACCTGGATAGGGCCATCCATGGTAGAGGGAGGTGGTATTGCACTAACTGGTACTTTAGGACTGGTTGAAGTCGACCTTGAGGCCTCTAGTCTCTTTGTTGTTTTGTGAGTGTCGTCAGGTAGTGGAATGTTCCACTGAGCCTTTTAGAGGGGAGCTTGAACGTGTGGTCCTCCCTGCACCTCTACCTTAACAAGCCCCAACAGGACTCAGGGGGAGAGGGATATCAAAACCATCTTGGCCAAGTGCAGTGAGTGCTGTGGTGCAATGAGTGATCTCACAGAGGAGAGCAGGGCCTATCCTCGACCCCCACAGCTCTCCTCACTTCTCTGCCACGGCATCTGGGCCGTGTGAGCCACATTATTGTAATTGAGCAAGGATGTAGCTGGGTGTGATGTGATCTCTCTCTCGCTCATATTTCTCCATATGTGAGATGACCAGTCAGTCTTTTTTTCCCTCCTGGGAGAGTAGGTCTACAACACAAAGTGCCTGTAACACAGAGATCAATTAACTCCTTTCAAGTGAGATCAAAGGGCCAATGTGCTGTGTCCAGACCTCAGCAGAACCTGCAGCCTCATTAAGCCCTTGTGATTGGACGCATGAAGGGAGTTTGCTGCCATGTGTCTCATATGTGTGAGTTAGTCATAAACAAGGGTGATGTGATTGCCTAGGACAGATGTTTGCAAACAAACCAACTTGGCAATGACATTTTTATATTTCAGATTATTTACATTTTTTGTCCAATTTTGCTTTGTCCACAAATACCAGTATAGGCAAATTCAGCAACCTTACTTGGGTGTGAGTTAACAGAATATTAACTTTCAAAAGTTAGATTTTCACTGGACAGTTACTGTCGCTACTAGCCCTTCCCTGCAGTCGAATTACCAAAGTGCCCTCTAGTGGCCACATGGGTGGAATGTTATACATATTTTTTTTAATGTCATAATTAATAAACACATAATCATTTTTCACGCCAAAAATTCGGTGTTTCTATAGCAAATGGTTTTGTTTTATTTTAGTCTCCTGTGATGTATTTAAAGTGTAATATTTGGATGCAAACTCAAAACGTAATACATTTCAACTCTATGTCATGGTACAGGTATTTTGTTTTTTTAAGCCCATGTGTCTGATGTGTATACTTTTGTTTCAGAGTAGATTTGTTTAAGACTACCAAGAAACACTGTGTGACTCTGATTTAACCCACTGCACTAAAAATAATGCCACCACATTGTATAACAAACAGGAAGGGGATGGATGGGTGGTAGAGCTGGAGGTGGTGTGATACAACAAGCTGATCGTCCATGGGCAGGGCCGTGCACAGAATTAATATCTCGAAATTCACAAAATTCCAAATGCCCCCGTAGCGATAACATTGTTGAGCATAGGTCTATTTATTGCTGCAACAACATACTCACTGATCATCACAAAATAAAATCTAAAATTCCAATGTACAATTCCCTACTGAAGATGCAGCTACTCCTCTCTATGGACCCGATTCCGACTTGGGGAATTATGCCATTCTTACTCACAAACTTTTCTACGCACTTTTCAGTATTGTGGGATTATAACGATGACAGACCTATTTGAGTTTGTATTTTCAATTTTGTGGTGGCAGGTTGAGATCTGTGGTTGCAAGTACGACTCGTAGATGTGTAATTTTATTTTGAAAGCTTGTATCATGATGTATGAAAAATGTAACATGTTGCTTGACATTTGAATTCATTTGAATTTATTTTCAGAATGATTACAAATCCATTTACTAGTATGAATGATTCTGCTGTGAATAAAAAAATACACTTGCCGTTTTTAAATCTACACACACTCGGAGTTCTGTCACTGTTGTCACCTTAAAAAGAGATGTGTAAGCTTGTACAAAGTTGTGCATGTTTGTAGAAAGAGATTTCCAAGTAGAAATCTGATTTGCGCTCTGTGGGCAGGACATTTTACTCCTGACCAATCAGTTCCCCAAAACCACAACCGTCGAACCATTGACTGGATTGTTCCTTGAATCAAATCTCAGGAAGTAGCTCCCCACATGAGCAAGATATGATAAGGTAAATGAAAAGAAAACAATGTCCTTGAAAGTAATTGTCTCTTATCTGTATTCATCGATTTTTTTGTGTGTGAAAAGGCATGACAGTAGTTTGCTCATCATGTGAAACATAATGGTACATTTCAGACGAACTCCAGACCAGTCAGTGCATTGACAGCCGCTATTGCGTTAGCTAACTGGCCTCTGACATTCATCCTAGCTTTACTATCAACTAGCTAGCTTTATCAGGCAGCTTTAGATGTGAGGGGAAAACGAATATATGTGACCCGATTCAGGAAGTCACAACTTCACAGGAGAGCCCGTTTGAACCTCTGCATTTAAAAAAAAATCTAAATGCGCTTTTTGGCAGAAATGCCTTCTCGAACAGGTAACCATTCATGTGCCTTAATAACAAACTTTTATGCCATCTGTAAATACGAATGAAGCTGTTCATTTACGAGCCTAGTTGGTTTAGCCAAAGAAAAAGTCAGGAACCTTCCCGCTAGCCATGATTGGCTGAGATAATGAGTGGGCTGAACATGCCAAGAGATGAGTTTCAGATTGGTCTGCAGTGTAGCATCTTGTGTCTCAACCTTCACTTCCTGATCACAGGCCACACCAAGTTTGCTCCCGACTGGTGCTTCAGCCTCATCAAGCAGCGCTTCAGAAAGACCAGAGTGAACACTT
Source organism: Oncorhynchus mykiss (assembly GCF_057628025.1). Classification (NCBI taxonomy): domain Eukaryota; kingdom Metazoa; phylum Chordata; class Actinopteri; order Salmoniformes; family Salmonidae; genus Oncorhynchus; species Oncorhynchus mykiss. The sequence goes on along the minus strand of NC_143032.1, from coordinate 56,545,291 downwards.
TGTCTTAGATTGCTGGTGCTGTGAAGGACAGCACTGTGACAGGGGTTAACATCCCACAGCTGGTTAGTACCTTTCCACATCTGGATGTGGCTGGGGGTTATAGCATTTCTTTCACATGATCCATCAATTGAGACAAATGTGTCTCGGTCAGCGTCATCTAATATTTATTAAATATTTTTATCTGGACACTTTCTGTTTACCTGGAATTGCTCCTTATTGTAGGCTACTAACACTTTTAGTCTTAATCTTTACTACACTACTCACTGTTTAGCACATTATCTCACATGTGAATCCTTAAAGAGATGGGTGGGGCTGGCTTCAGACGGTATGAACAATGCTGAATGGGTGTAGACAAAGGAGAGCTCTCCAGTAGGTGCCAAAACATTAAAAGGCCCTTTTCTCAAAAGTGAGTTTACAAGTTTATCAACTTTCAAAGCAGAATTACTTTCTCATTGTACCTCAAAAATGCAGTATACCATTTTGTAGCTCTGAGTCTCTACTTTATCCAATGTAAAAAAGAAAAAATAGTTTGTTTTTTTTGCTACATAACACCGATTTGGGCCGATCAGTCACATATTTGCTAGTTAGTTAACCACCTGATTAATGAAGTTGGTTATAAATGTCATGGACTAGCTAGCTAACTCTCACCATCGTCACTGCTGTGTAGCTAATGTTAGCTAGGTTTCTAGAAAAAAATATAGACATATTTGAAGCTATTTTAAAGACTTCTTACTGACTTTTGAAAACGTGTCAAACTACTTCGTTCCACTGTTTCATTGATTAATTGGTGACTGAAAAAGTTGTCAAGAAAAATGCCCCTCCAAATTTCACTGCAAATAGACTATTAGGCTGGTTGGGTATCATTTGGCTGATGTGCACATTTACATGAGTGTTTAATTAGCCTTGTTAGCCAAGTTACTGACTGACTAGTATTATTGTTGTTCAGGTTTTTGTTGCATTTCAGCTGGAGAGGGCGTAAGATTACTAGAAAGGAGCATGCTGCCAGACCACCAAAGGACCCTAGAGGTATCACAGTCAATGTTTAAGAACTGTATTTGAATTGCCAGTTTATATCAGTGACACTAACAACATGGCTTGATCGTTCAGCAACGTGCAGTAAATGCTAACATGGCTTTGGTGGTGAAACGTACATAATGTATTTATTGTCATCTCCCTATCAGGCCACTGCATGCTGTAACACATCTGTTACCAGCTGCCTGACAGAATACTGGGGCCTTCAGTGCTTCCTTCCCTTTGATTACAGCAAGAGTCTCCTTATCTCTCTCTCATAGCCATTTAACATGTACTGTATGTAACCACTCAAATTCATGGAACATTTTGCAAATACAAGAACTGACTTATATTCACTTGTCCCTGGCTGTGTTTAGACAGGCAGCCCAATTCTGACCTTTTTTCCACTAATTGGTCTTTTGACCAATCACATCAGATCTTTTCACATCTGATTGATCAGAAGACCAATTACTGCAAAAACAATATTACTGTGGCTGCCTATCTAAATGCAGCCTATTTGTCCTATTCTTAAGTCTTGTCTGGGATATATATTTCAGTTGGCACACCTGTGTGATGTCCTTTATACATAAAACATTTTTTTCAACCTGGATATGAGACTTAAACCTTTTTGAATTATAAGCTCTAAGCGTTGTCTTGATGGATAACGTCTGCATGTTGTCAGATGTTTAGGTTACCATAGTAGTTAGTAAAAATGAGAACAGGCTAAGAAACAGTAATTGTTTTGTAACCTATAAAAAAAATGAACGAGTAGTTTATACAAAACTTTATTGCATTTGGTGGTCATCCCCCAAATTTGAAGCCATGATAGTTGCATCCTTCCTCAAGGAACTGTTTATAGCTTACAACATGGTGGCAGGTTTTTTGATGTTCTGCTCTAGAGTTCCATGGCCCGGTAGACTCACCTGGGAACAGAGGGATGGAAGCGTTAGTTTTTATAAAGGTCTGGGAGACTTTTAGTGGGAGGAGAGTACATGTGTTTTGGAGTGAGTACAGTAAATCCAACCAGTGGCCCTGGATAATATGATATGTGTCATCACACAGACGGACAACCATAGTGAAGAAGGTTTACATGGTGCATCAAGTATATTACCCCCAGCGGAGCTTACTTCTCTGGAGAGATCACAGGTAGTTGATCTAAAAGGCTCTGGAGGTCCTTGGAATATTCTGTCTCTAGCACCTGTAGAGAGATGGATAGAGGTACGGAATGCTCTTGCAAGAGAGTTAACATGTATATGTTGATTATTGAGGACTATAAGGGTGCCTTCCAATCAGTCAAATGGATGAGTAAAAGGGGCAGGGGGTTTCAAGTTGTATCTTCATGTCTGTAACTTCACTCTCACTCCTAAGACCTCACCCCTGACCTCCCATTGGCCCAAAACTCTCTAATCAGTCTCTCGGACAAGGAGTTACTCCAGGAGTAGACAAGTGTATGAGGCGTAGGGCTTCTCACTCTGCATATGAGTGTAGTATTAGCTATATATACAGTATATAAACAATATGCATGATTTACTGACATGGAGTGCTCCATGTTCCTGGTGGTAGCAGGCCTCAAACTGGATGCAGGGAAATGTTCTGCCTTGTATTATGATTCTATACATCTTCACCAGGCTCGAGGAAATCATATGACAAACCTACATAGATTAACAAAATAAAATGGTGACTGTATTTGGTCAATTGAAGTCATGACAGCCATAGGTTCTTTACACAGAAGTGTTTTTTGTTCCAGCACTTCACTAACGCCTCATTCAACTAATTGTGGTCAAAATCTAACAAAAACGAGCAGAACGTGGGAATAAATGAACCTCACTGCTCAAATTTCAGTGCTGGTTCAAGTTACTGAGAACACCAACTACCTTTAATGTGTCATCATTTTTGTAAACAGTTTTACATATTCATAAGCTTGATCAAGTTTACCAGTTTACTTTTATCTAGCTAATATTTTTGCAGTGAAATTGAGAGGGGCATTTTTCTAGCCAACTTTTTCAGTCTCCAATTAATCAGTAAACAGGCAGTGGAATGACGTAGTTAGACAAGTGTTCAAAAGTCAGTTACAAGTCTTATTTTCTAGAAACCTAGCTAACATTAGCTACACTTTAGTGATGATGGTGGGAGTTAGCTAGCTTTTCCCAGCAGTTTCAATGGCATTTATACTCAACTTCATCAATCAGATGGTTAATTAAATAGCAAATATATTTGTGTTCCTTGCATCTAAAGCTGCCTGATAAAGCTAGCCAGTTGATGGTGAAACTAGGATGAATGTCAGAGGCCAGCTAGCTAATGCAATAGCTGGTCTGGAGTTTGTCTGAAATGTACCATTATATTCTAAATGATAAACAAACTACTGTCATGCCTTTTCACACAAAAAAATGTATGAATACAAATAAAATAGACTATTGATTTCAAGTAGATTTTTTTAGTTTCTTTTAACTCATCCTCTCTTGCTAAAAAAAACTTTAAACAACTTTTTTTTAAATCCTTTCTTGCTCATGTGGGTAGCTACTTCCTGACATTTGATTGATGGAACAATCCAGCCAATGGTTAGGTGGTTGTGGTTTTGACAGAAGGAACTAATTGGTCAAGAGTAAAAGTTCCTGCCCCCAGCACGCAAATCACATCTTGACTTGCAAGTCTCTTTCGATTTGCAAATCTCTTTCAAAAAATGTACAAAACTTGGTGACAGTTTAAGAATATCTTGGTAATGTATCAACAGTGACAGAACTCGGAGTGTACACAGATTCAAAATCTGCAAGTGTTATTTTGATTCACAGTAAACTCGTAAATGAACTAATAATGAATAATAATAATAATTCTGAAAATAAATTATACTGCCAAATCTTATTGAATGTATACAAATATCAAAATGCAAGTTTGCAACCGTTGTTAAATCTTTCACAAATCATGATACAAGCTTGCAAAATTAAATTACACATTTGCGAATCGTGCTTACAACCACGAATCTCAATGTGCGGCCACAAAATTCAAAATAAAAACCCACATAGGTCTGTCATCATTAGAATCCCATACGGTAGTTGGTATTCAGATTTATTTTAGGAAGGTGCATAACGGCTTTGCATAAAATACATGTCATTCAGCTGCTGAAATCCCACCCACTTGCTGGCCAACATATGTTCTTGTGGTGTACGGTATACCTTTTAGTTGGGCTTTTGTTGACAGACTCAATAGAATACTGACTGGTTCAGCAGAATAATAAGGATCAATGAAAGAAAGCCATCTAAATACATGCAAATTCATCTCCGTTTTAGCACCAATTAGTAGATGTAAATATACTCTGATTTTGAAGATTATTTAGGTTTAGGAAAGTGAATCATAAAAAACAGGGTTGGAAAGCCTTTACATATGAAAGAAAGAAAATGGTGGTTTGATTCATTCAGAAAATTGCCAAACTCAGTTATTTAACCCATGCTAATGTTGGAAGATTAGTGTGCATATAATTATAATAGGGAGAATAGTGTACAACAGTAGGCTATACCCTCATTTATTGCCTGCGCTAACCATGGAAATGTGTGATGACACAGCCAAGTATTGCACCATGGGTCAAGTTCAAACTGTTATGGCTTAGTCTGTGCTCTGCTTCGTAACGATTTAATGAGCAAACGTGTCTTTTTTTTATATTATCAAATGTTACTAAAGATCCTTAGGAATAACCACATGGCCATAACAGAGAAAACATAGGAAGCATAGGAAGTACATTTCACAGGAGCTCCTCAAGAGGAAGCTGACGATGGTAAGAAAAGTACAAAAAACAAGCCAGAGCTCCCACCTCAGATGTTGAATACACGGAACATGCCAATCAATTCTTCTAAGTTTGTGTTGACGGCCGACACGTCCCTAGTGTGCTACGTGCCAAAGAAAGGCAAAAATGTGGTACTCATGAGTACGCTGCACAGAGATGAGATAATCTGTGACCAGGAACATCAAAAAACAGAAACCATAATGGATTACAATGCCACAGAAGGAGGGATGGACAATTTAGATAAGCTGGTGACTGGCTACAGCTGCAAAAGAAGAACCCTACGCTGGCCATTTGTGATATTCTTCAACATCTTGGACATCTCAGCATACAACGCGTTTGTCATCTGGATGGCGTTGAACCCAGATTGGAACAGAGGGATGCTCCAGAGGAGACAGCTCTTTCTCGAGGAGCTGGGCAAGGCATTAGTAATACCTCAAATACAGAGGAGGCAACACATAAGGACTCTTGGAAGATTAGTCCAAATGGGGACTAAAAGAGATCCTAATAAAATCCAATCAAATCAAATCCCAAGAACCCCAGGTTCTGCAGCCATTGTGAGGAGGATTCAGGAGGAGGATGCTGGTGCCCCAGCCGCCCGTCCCACAGAACCAAGAACTCCAATACCGGAAGTGAGTGTGAGTGATGTTGTTGCATGTGTGTGTGTCTGACTCTCCTACCTTGGCCTGCTGTAACTATGTATGTATGTACTGTATGTATGTATGTATGTATGTATGTATGTATGTATGTATGTATGTATGTATGTATGTATGTATGTGAGTGAGTGAATGAGTGAGTGAGTGAGTGAGTGAGTGAGTGAGTGAGATGTTAGTAAAATTCCTGAACTAAGTGTTTTCAACATTGTAGATTGCAGCCGCTAGCAACAAGAAGAAGCACTGCAATGTGACTGGCCTCAAGAAGGACAGGAAGACACAGTACACATGCATCAAGTGCAAGAAATACATTTGCAACACACACACAGTAAAACTATATCCCTCATGTTGTGTGTAGACCGGCCTTAATTTATGTTCAATAGGGCTCATTTTCAATTTCCATAAATACTGTATGTAAGATTTGTCCTTCCAATTTGTTCTGTTCAAAGCAATTAACATCAATAGTGAGGAAAACCTTGTTTCATTTCTATTTGTTCAAGATAAACATGATTTATTCCACCCATGTCTTGATTATAATTGATTTTTGTTAACAAAAATCACATTTTATTAAATAAAACAATATTTATTGATAAATGTGATCTAGCAATGGTAAATGGCAAATATGAATCATGTATGCTGTCTATATTGCTTGTGATTGACATAAGTCAACATCTGCGTATTAAGTATTTTTATGTCAACTGTTATGGCTGTATTGTTTTAAAAACCCAATATGAATAATAACAATGTGAATAACAAAAACATGAACACCACACAAGGTCAGAATATGCATAAAGAGAAAAGTGCATGAGAAGGGATAAATGTTCCATTTATGCATGTTTAACTCGGGTTGGAACTGGGCCCTATGTCTTACTGCCTGTCTGCTGCTTGTATCAGCCAACCAGACCGGATATTGATGATGATGTAGGCTAAATCAAGTGTTATCAAGTGTTAATCAAATGTCATGCCGCTGTGGCAGTACGGTACTGTTGATATTTAAACTAGGTCGCTAGCTTCACACACACTCGACCTGTGACAGCATCTCATGCATGTACGGATACCAGGCACATGCAATCTCTGTACAGGGCAGACTGGGTAAAAAAAGATGAGCTCCATACAGGGCAGATGAAAAGGTTTAACCAATGGGTGGTCGAACTTGATGACATCACAGTGACTTACGGGCATTGGGTTCCAAAAGCAATGACAAAAAAATGTATACAAAAAATAATTTTTGTGGAAATTATACCACCACCCAGAAGGGCGTTTTGGAGACTAGAAGGGAAAATGGGCATGTGCTCTGCACAGGTAGAGCCCTATCTGTGCACGTGCCTGGCCATGAGGAGAGAGGAGAGACTTACTCCACAGACAGGTGCAGTGACCCTGTACACCCCTGGAGGTGCCACATGCATTTTATTGGACATTTATGGTTGGCCAGCTTTTTTTTAACACAGCCACCTGGATGCAATAAAGGGTCAGCTCTGAGCTCCGGTTGCCCATGGGATTACCCAGCAACTCCCGTGGGACGCTTGCCCAGTTAAGATGTTTATTAAGCTGAAAGTGGTCCGGAGGGAAAACAGAAAGGTATTGAGAGATTTGGGCTAGCAGTTTTCTTGTTAGTTGTAGCGCTCCACAGAGGATTGGTTTATTTCCCCTGCTGAACCCAGAAGGAGGACGTAACAGGGTCAGTTCATAGGGCATGAGTTTGCCAAAGTGGTAACTAGGCACACAAACTCCAGGAAGGAAATTCCTGCAGACCAGTGAGGTCCCTTTCTAACAATCACCCTTTTAGTTACTCCCACATTACTGAGGAACACCATACAGAGCTGACCGGTGGCATGTTAGGTGAACATTCTTTAATTGTTGACAATCTTTTTTTGTGACTTGCAGAAAAAAAAGCTAAATGGTGCCAAATGTATTTTAAGAACATGTTACATTCATAATCATCAAAACAGTATTAGCAGGAAACCTTGTCCTGTACTGTATGTCTACACAGTAGATGATTGTTTTTCTAGTTTTTCATGACCTTCATGAGTACCACTAGACCACTAGTTCAAAGCCCTGGTCCTCAGCCCCAGGTGGGGTGCTCTGATAACTTAATTTAGCCTGTTAGCTCTCCTTTAAGGGGCTGAAAACACCCACTAATATATTCATTAGACTTTATGGTTCTCTGCTCTGGCTTTCTCATCTTGACAAAAGCCAGAGAGCTTTTTCCTCTCTCTCTCTCTCTCTCTCTCTCTCTCTCTCTCTCTCTCTCTCTCTCTCTCTCTCTCTCTCTCTCTCTCTCTCAGTCAGACGTTCCAAGTATTTCTTAGTTTCTGGAAGGGATATACTGAAGTTGTGGTCAGCACATAAGGAGCAGCACGTTGTGATGGAAAGGGGTTTTAGATTACTCTGCCTAATGTTTAGGACAGATTGGAAATGTTTGCTTGTGACAGACGCTGTCTAAATCTTCACTACCAGATCCACCCAGCTGAAAAACATCTGGTGGATTTCTACCTTTTCTCTGAAGTGCAGACTTGTAATGACACACACACACACACACACACACACACACACTTCCCCAGGAACACTGTGGTACACCTATGGACTTCACAAGAAAAGTGACATTTACCTAAAGTAATGAACTTGATTCTATAAATAAAAATATTTGTCTAAATACCTTTCTAACTGTGGCCCCTAAGCCATTGCACAGCGGTTGTGACCGTAACATAGCCAACACACATATACTAATGGTTTCTGACTTACTTTGCATGCATGTATAACTGCAATAAGTGAAGAAATCATGCCTTTGGTTTCCTGACACTTTTTTCCAAGTATCTCTATAATGGATTCTCCATAGTGTGGTGTTCATCATGATTATACATCTTTCTGGAGTCCTAAAGCTAACATGACATTATGACATAGCTTGGGGTATTTAGATCCATTCAGAATGTCTTTCAGTGCTCTAGCCACAAGGTCTGTAGGAACATGGAGAATGTATGTGTCCCACATGAGTAAAAGCTGTGTACGCCTGCTGTAAATGGCACATATCCCAAGATCATGCTTGGAACTTCCTGCAGCCTTGCTTTCTGTCAGGGATACATTATTGTCCTGGAGACAAATCATATGAACAACACAACAATCCAAATCGCGCCAGAATTGAGAGACATTTGCCATCACCAGAGCAGCAAAGCAGGCAAAGCAACTAGATCCATATTACTGCATCTTATATAATTATCAAGAAAGATACTCTCGCTGACCATTTTTGTGAGCAAATGGAACTTGTACGCGAGTAAACGGAGGAACGTGCATGTTCTCTATTGTTTCAGCTGAGTAGTCTCTGCTCTGGTCTTTCTATCATCTCCCACTCACAAACACAACTCCCCTGTCTGTCTATTTGGCCTATTAACTTATCCAGATGTGGCTTGGTTTTCTATGTACTGTTCTACAGCCCTGTTCTGCAATTACTTCAGTTGCCTAATGTTTCTTAGTCACAGCAATATCCATATGCCAGATGGATCATACCAACCTTTAACTATGGTCACCACCAGTCGGGTAGTGTCACGGATAGATGTTGAGTGACTGACACAGATTTGGTATTAATGGGGTTTTGATCATGCAGAATTCTGCCGTACTTTGATTGTTTTCAATGTGTTTAAGGTGTTTTACAGGTTTCTGGCTGCACATTTTGTGTGTGCTTTGTGAAACTTTGCTGTAACGGCAGGGAAAGGAGAACCATCCTTCATTGGCAACCCAGTACTCTTTACTTGGTTCTACATTTGTTTGTTAGTGTTTGTATATGATGTGCCCGTCTGGAATCAAGTCATTTCTGAATGACAGATATAGTTTTTTATTCTCAATAAATATTGCTCAGATTATATGACTCACTCATTATATGCGCAACATGACATTACTGTTCACAGTAACTTTGTGTAACAATTTGACATGCTCAGTTATTGTAGACAACATGCATTCAAGATTTTGACATTACACATCTGCTACCATATAAACTGTTAGATAATCTGTTACCATATTCAATTAGAAGTAGTTCTGGAGCTGAAACAGTATCTGAGACTTTCAGTGTTTGTGAATGAACCACAAGTTGAGTCACATTGGGTTTTACTGTCCAGCAGGGGGCATCACTGTAGTTCTGTTATACTATAGAGGAGAGCCGTTGTGCTTCAGATGGGGGGTTTCTCTCATACGGGTGTAGACTGGTACTGTGAAAATGATCATGTCAACACTGTTGTTGTGTTGTTCTTTTGTTGTTGTTGATGTATGATAAAGTATGTTTGTCTTTATTGATGTTGCCAGTATACTTACAGCACTCTGTTCCTTATTTATATGTATCTGTAAGAGTACATTCTGCTGTGAACGCTACCTGTTTGTTCAGAGAGGGGTTACCACTGTATTTTAAAATGATAATGTCACTTTGAGATTCCTGCATGATATACATATAATATATTATATATATATATATATATATATATATATATATATATATATATATATATAATATTTCACAATTTTAACTCATTTTCATGGTGTTTTTAAGGCTCATCGTTTCACTGTCCTATATTTTGTTTACTATATTATGTTATGTTTGATTGGGCTAAATCAAGGATATTTGTAGTTTGGGATGTTAGTGTATCAAAGAGGGCTTGATTGAGTTGCACGATAAAGGATTCTGATGGTCTATTCCCCAGGTGTGACCTTCAGAAGTCAAGAGGTGAGAGTTGAAAAAAACAATACCTATAGTTAAAAAAGTATCCTATGGCTATTTTGTATGATATCCCACCAGCCATCTCATGTTCTGTGTACCTCAGCCTATGCTTGTAAGCGGCTACTTAAACTAGCGTAAGTCATATCTTGTGTGGGGCAAACAAGACCGCTAGAGAGGTTTTATCCTTGCCTTTAAAGAAGCATCATGGAGAGCCAAAGGTTCTGAGGAACATTCATTACAAGATCAAAGTGAGTTAAACCACCAATGTCCTCAGCCACTGCAATTTACTGTATGTCTCTGGTGTAATCTTTCAGTCAGGGATGGGCTTTTTCACTAAGATTTCCAGACTAAATAATCCGTCCGTTTTTATGAAACGGAAGTTTGTTTTGCATTCCTGTATTTCTGTATCCTTTTGTAGCCATTCAATATTTTGGAATAATATTTATTTGACATTAATATCATCCGATCTGATGTATTTCAAATCTGGTTAGTGTTTGGTAGAATATAAGCTCCTTGTAAAAAGCTTTACAATGTTTTCCACAATGTTTCATCTCTAAGTGCTTATTTCTATTATTATGTTGATTATTGTTGGATATGTTGAAAGCCAGCCTACCAATTGTACAGGTTGTACCAATTGTAACTCAAATTCACCCGTTTGCCCCACAATTTATTCATCCCCAATATACTGTAATATCGTAGTTTGTACCCCATGCACAATATTGAAATAGAACAACTTGTATACTAGAGAGAGTGAAAACTATGTGTCCATACAAAATTCATTTTCTACTACTGTGAACGAACACATTTGTCACATTTTGACACATTGATATTTTGATGCATAATCAAGATAGCATTCAAAATCAGGTATTGGGTTGGCTTTTATTGTAGTTCATCAATCCCTATGCAAACACATTATTTCACTTATATTCTGCATGTTCCATTTTAGCGTAAGCAAACGTGTTCCCAAGCTATTCACAAAAGCTTTAAGTCACTTTGAAAATGGTATCATTCATTTCTCTATGCTATAGCCTTCTAGTAACCTGGTAATCATGTTTATACTGGTAATTACAGTCAAACTAATGCTGGATGAATATTACAATATTAAAAATGTAAAGACTCCCATAGACTTTTTGGTCAGAGTTTGCATTAAAGTAAATTGCAATATAGTTCCCAAGTTAAGTTAAGTGTATTCAAAAACCCGTGAAATACAAAACAATCAAATTAATGTCTACTTGGCAATATTACACCACAATTTGAGGTTTTCATTATAATTAATAATAACAATAATAATAATAAGAAGAATGGTAACAACAATAGTGCAAAGATAACAGTAATAACAGTAAATCAACGTCAATACAACGAATTTCTGCTGTAATTCAACTAGTTATCACAACATGTTCGAGACCCATCATTATGATGGCGGTAAAGATATAAAGTGGTCTTTGAGTTGTCTTATAAATCCATAATCTGTCTTTGATATAGTTGTTATAACCTGTGTTTAATTCCTTATCGGTCTGTTATAGTAGGTTTGGCGATTATATAACAAGTAACATAAGGTTCTCAGAGCCGATAATGAAATAGGTCTTGACCTGACCCCTCACATCTCTCTCAGTGATCTCACACAAACACACAGTCTTTGCCCCGGGCTCTCACAGTTAACATTTCGCGGTATGGAGGGTAAAAACGTGAAGAATGAAGAATAAATCACATTTGGTTGTCATATAAATGTTGAATATAAGATGACTTGTGCAGGGTTCCCTTCCAAAAGAAACGTCGGTCTTAATGAGACTCTCCGATAAAATAAAGGTAAAATAATACATACAAATAAACAAATGACTTCAACGAATTTATTTGATTTTTAAATTTTTGCCTTTTGATTTTTGTTTGTTTTACTACATTATTGTCTACTTTACCGTAGGAAAAACGCAATAACAATTGATAAAATAATATATTAACCTGGGTGACAAAGTAGCCTACATTCAGTTGCAGAATATAGTTTTTCTTATGCGCAAGACTAAAAAAATGACTCGCATGGGCCTATTTAGACATTTCTGTAAATTAACAATACGAAGTTTATTCTTCGGCTACTGGTTTCGTTTACTTATGTCTTGTATGGCCTGTTGCCTATTTCAAATCTAAATAAAGGCAATATCGTTGTTGCCATATAGGCCAGCAACGAATTGAACTTGAGCTTTCATGCATTGCATTTAAACAATAACCTCTTACCTTTTCGGTGGATGCAATGGAAATGGGTTGTTTTACTGAAAACAGATTCTCATAACCTTCTTAGCATACTTATTGGGACCTTTTCCCAGGGTGCACATGCAACACACCTGCTGCGTGAAGTTTCTTCCATAGTTTAGGGGGAGGCGTTCTCATGTAGAGACCCATTAAACGCCGCGGGCAAAAACATAGCATTTGGTTTATTATTGGCATATGCGATTGGTGTCCGACTGCGTAGTTTGTATTAATTATAATCGCTTTTGAATTTTCTTGTCGATATGACACAATGGTAGAGAGTAGTATTCTGTTTCAACCCTTTGAATAGTTAGTCCAATATACGGACGACATTTACCAAGTGGAAAATGAGAGGAGGTTGATATTTTACAAACACATCACAGATGTGTCATGCAGGGCATTTCTAGTGCAGCGTTACATCCTTAGCAGGTTTAGGCAACCATCCTTAGTCAGGCAGGTCAATCCCATAGAAATACGGTTCATGAAGCCGAACCCTACGTTGTCTATCTATTATAGATATATTATTCTATTGTACTCGAATTATCTATTTCTCAAAATACATGTTTCTGAATCCTCTGACATACAGTATAAAGGCTTGGTAAATAGAATACATTAGTATCTTTTGAGGCAGTAGTTTTGCAAATAAACAAATATATTTCCCCAATCAAATCCAGGCCAGTTGCAATCCAGAATATGTCTAAATAGTCGACGCATGAAGCATTGTAGTCAACACAATTCTTCCAACAGACCGAGTCCTTAGCAGTTCTTCTTCTGAACGCCAGAGGGCATCGTAAACAAATCATGGACCAGTTCTATGGCTTTGAACGTTGCAAAGTGGGCTAGTTCACCATATTGTCCACAAAGGATATCAAGAACACATATGGATACGGTAGGCCTAACCTAACATTTTTAAAATGTTACATGATCATTTATTGTCATTTTTTTATTCAGAATTTTGCTTTCCTGGTATTTTATATAGTAATATACCTGGCTATTTTGAATGTCTTAACTGCGATTGTAAATGTATTCTTATTCATATTATTGTTATTATTGTTTTGGTTGTTTTGTATTTGATGTGGCTGCAAATTCTTAGTGTAAAGTGCTGTTATTCGCAATCAAATTTGAGTTACAATATTTCTGGCATCTTCGACATACTTCTTATACATTATTTATGTATCAACTCAGCAGCAACATGTAACAATATTGCTCAGAGTCGCCTATGGACTAAATGCACTAAACTATTAGCACCTGATTTAGATCCATTAAGCTATTTAAACAACGGGGGGAAAAAATGCAGCAGTTTCATTTAGTTCGCTGACAAGTAGGTTTGAGATTGATTGAGTATTTATTTGACTACCAGGACATTTAGGATATCCTTTGGATTTAGACGCGCTGCGATAAATAATAGCCGATTCGAGTAATTAACTTAAGCAGAGGCCGTCTCTTCCAACCCACCTCCTGCCCGATGCTGTGCTTGATCAAACTGAGACCAGAATCACATTAGAACCGTAGATCTGAGTTCTCTTCATACCCAAAACTATGGGCAAAGGAATGCTCAAAACCATGAAGGTGTGCATATTGCAAGATCTTCTAGGCCTGTAATTAGTGGTGTATTGGCCTACTGTAGAGATAGAGAGGGATGAGGTATACGAGGTAGGGTATCTCAGAGTTACTGCCCGAAGTGTCCCAATGCCTCCAATGTACTGAATCCCTAGACTACTACAAAAGGGGAGGCATAACGAATTATGTACAGCACCCTGTAATTTCAGCTACGGGCGACTCGCATTCCTCACCTTTGCCGACATCTTAAAACACAAAACCCGCATTGGAAAGCTAAAATATTTTACATATAGGACAAACATTATGTTATATAGGCTAGGCCTACATAGTGGAAACTCGTTGCATTTAATTTAATTTATTTTAATGGTTTAACATGGTTTATTTTCTTTACATGTATATCATTGTTTGAAATTGGGAATAATTTAGAATTGAGGAATGTGCCTCTTTTTTTTCGTTGGGGATAGTATTTTCGATTCCAAGGCTTGCTTTTCTGAGCCATCCTGTCATGAATAAATCGGTGTGCATCTCAGTCACAACTGAGGACACCTGCGATTGATAAAAACAGATGAAAGGAACAGCCCTCTGCTGAATTATAATGATGGCCTGTGTCCGGCACAGAACAGCATAATTGTGTCAGTATGAATAATTAGTATAACTACACTTATTTGTTTTTGCTAAATGTTGTGATTGCAATGCATAATTGTTTAGTATAATTTTACACTACACCACAATAATAACATTTTCGGGTTGCCCACAACCAACAATAAAAGGATATCCAACTGCATACAATAACTATGCTAATGAAAATTAGGTGTACAAGCAAACAGGTCGCATTTCATAATGTATTAGGCAACAGTATTATTAACAATTTAACATAAACCTATATTGTTAAAATGATAGCTCTAAATGAATGAATGAACGACATAAAAAAAAAAGGTTCCATCCTGTTTTTAAAATACATTGCAAATGGATATAGGCTACTGCTTAAAAAGTCAGTATAGGCTACGCTGCTCAGTTATCGCCACCCCATCGCCAGGTGCGTCGGCGGTAGAGGGGTCACTAGGTTCAAGTCTTTGTAGTGGACACAATACCACAAAGCATGTGCACTTCGAACGCGTGATGGTCCAATACTTGATTTCAAAGCATTTACTAACCTATGTGAAAACAAGAAGAAGGAGAAGAAGAAGGAGGAGAAGAAGGAGAAGGAGGAGGAGAAAAAAGAAGCATCATCCTCACCAACACCAACAAAATCAACAACAATAGGCCTACTGGGCTACTTCTACTATGTAGTAATAATAATAATAATAATAAGAATAATAATAACAAAAATAAGCATTATCAGCATCATCATCATTATCATCATCAACACAATAATAATGCATTAGAATCTTAACAATAGTACACTTTTAGCTAAATAAAAATATATTGCAAATGGTCGTAGCAAGTTACTTGATATACCTCTAGTTTACTATGTACAGTATTTGAGTTGT
This sequence comes from Oncorhynchus mykiss, assembly GCF_057628025.1. Classification (NCBI taxonomy): domain Eukaryota; kingdom Metazoa; phylum Chordata; class Actinopteri; order Salmoniformes; family Salmonidae; genus Oncorhynchus; species Oncorhynchus mykiss. The sequence goes on along the minus strand of NC_143032.1, from coordinate 56,529,868 downwards.
CTATTTTATAATTGTTGTACACTGACTGTACTTTTTTCTTTCTCACCATATTGTCTATAGCTTTGTTCAAAGTGATAGCCGAAACTCAGTTCAACTCTTTAGAGCGCACCAAAAGTGAGCACCAATAGCATCCCAATGTCAGTAAATAGTCAAAAAAAAAGTGACGTGACCACGGAGGGGTGGGAGGAGGATCTATTGGCTTCAATCTTGGTCTGAGACTTTTCAAGCTGCAGAGATCCGACCGAGGGGCATAGTATTTGAAGAGTTACCATTGGAACATTTCACTCATATTTCTTGGAGTTACAATTGTTGTTGTTTTTGTTGTTTTGGAAGCAAATGCTTGAGCGGATACGTCCCTCCTCCATAGCCTTCTCTTCTGGCCACGCTCGGGTGCAAACAAGAAGGTAGCCGAAACGTATTCAGTCCAAATTAACAGGTGACTGCTCAAAATAGTGTTTGTCAAATTTATTGCCGCTTCTTACGATTCTGTGACATCTGAAGATTCTGCTTAGGAGAGCCCCACAAAAAGTGGAGCCGGTCTTAACATTGGGACGCCTTTTTTAATTTAATTTTTTTTTAATTAGCGATCTGGGAACACACATTGTTTGTGTATGTGTGTGTGCGAGTAGTCTCAGCAAATATTGTGGGCTTTAGCTAGGATTTGAAGCGAAAACAAGTCTGACAGTACATTGTTATGGATATTGCAACAGGTCCCAAGTCACTAGAACGCTGTTTCTCGAAGAGAAACCATTCCAAGTACCCAAGGATGTTAGACGGTATAAAGATTGAAGATAATCCCCATCGTCAAGATACCCTTGGAGTCATGCTTGGTAAGTCCTGTTTAGTTTCATCTGCATCCATAGTATTAAAAGAGCCGGAGAGTGCAGATAGCACACACAATACGAGACCTTTGATGAACACACCATTGCTGCAATTGTATGTCTGCAGCTATGCAGACTATATCATCTCATGACCCGTAGGCCTCCTACCTTAACATTTGATATATTTTACAATTTTCTTTAGATGTCATTTTAAATATGAATGTATTGTATTCTTAGCAACAAATAACACAAATGACTGATCACTGTGTTCACGATCTATGTATTACTCTGGCACAATAGCCTGTTTCATTCATTTGTGAAATTATTACTACGTCAAATCATTTGATGACAATTACTGTAATTGATTGCTGCTTGTTAGGACATAGGCTTGATCATTGAGGTTATTAGACTAGGCCCTACAACCTGGTCTTGTAGTGTGATAAGGACTGCTTGTGTTTTCTCTTTTATAGTTACCTGTTTATGACATGTTTATAATCTATTACTTCATATTTAATATCTAAACTGAACATTTAAATTGTAAATAAAGAAATACAAAAATAGAGCTAGTATGAATATTATTGTTGAATTTTAAACTTATTTTGCATCCATTTTAGGGACAGAATACCATCACCGATCTGTATGTGAAGGATGCCAGCGTCCAATATCTGACCGGTTTCTGATGAGAGTCAACGATTCCTCATGGCACGAGGAGTGTTTGCAGTGCGCTGTGTGTCAACAACCTCTCACTACCAGTTGTTACTTCCGGGATAGGAAACTGTACTGCAAACATGACTACCAACAGTAAGGACAATAATACTTATATATGTTGTGTGGTTGTTTTACGCGCAAGGATATATCACCAAGTAGGCCTTGGCTAGGCCTAGCCTACAACCAATTGGGAATCATGAGTATAATTCTGGTTTAGAGTTTGTTCAACCATTTCAGAATTGCAGCAGAATAACCCACTTTGATTTAATTGATGTCATCAGGCCTATACTGTTAGCTGATGTGTCCAATTTTCCAATAATTTCACTCTTCACGCGGTCGAATGCGGTCCTCTTGCGCAAGCACAGATACGCGCTTCCGTTAGGCCTACTTGTCAGTTGCCTGGACTTATATCGCTCTTTAGAAAACATGGGCAACATTTACGCCCATCATAGACCTATAATTGAAAAAATTAAGCTTTTCAATATTTTCTTTATTTTTATTATATGGCGTGTGATAACAGGTAGGCCTACAGGCAGCCAGTTTCAATTCACGTTAGTGTTAGTCGTAATTATTTTCTAACGTTGATGTAGGTAGCCTATGCAGTGTCCACCACTTGGTCGAAATGATAGTCAGTCACAGAACAGTTGGTTTTTAGTGGCACTTTATTATCTGCAATTTCGTTTATATTTTATATTGTTATGACGTGGATCTCTTGCGGCAAGTGTTTAATTTGTCGTTGGATTGGAGACCGATGGTAGTCACTGCAGCGTTCAGTGGAGCATTTAGCCTAACCTTGTTCATAGTAGTAGGACGGCAAGATTAATGTCTAAACCTCAACC